>NW_017537656.1:486908-495170 GCF_001853355.1 Bactrocera latifrons | reverse complement strand
TCATAATTCTAAAAATTTGTGCTAATAACCAGCGTTGCCGCTATTAAATAAAAAAAAAAAAAATAACTGCATTACCATTTAAAATATTTCTTTTAAATTTATTTAATTTCTCAAATACCGAATTCGTAACAAATATAATCCCCAAATAGGGGACTTTAAACTATATATAATCACAAAAACTTTATTAAAAATTACAAATAAGTTATAAAATTATTTTCTAATCCCAAATATCGGATTGAGAAATATTAAATTATTAGAATCCCAAATCCCTATAGATAAATCTGCCGCAGAATCTTTCTCTCGAAAAGTTGTAATCGGTTTTTGTCATCGTCCAGGCAGGAAATATTTCTCCTTGTCTTCGTTCAGAACCAGACCCATGTACTTCGCTTCCTTATCCCGTATGAAGAAATCAGCACTCATCAGCGTACGCCAGCACTTCTACACTTTTGTAGAAAGTTTTATCTTCTCTATTCAGGTCTGCAGCTGGAATTATTTTCTCCAGGAGTAGATTGTAGTAGTCGCACGATAGAGAGTTGTCTTGTCTGAAAGCATGTTTGGTATGGAACGGCTCGGAGAGGTCCTTCCCGGTCATGAAGAAACTTTTGGTATTGCTCAACGTCAGTTTATACAGCCGACTCAGGTCTTGTCCTGTCTATCGCACTTCTTGGACTGCGGTGATGTCAGCCTTTACTCTTACGAGGTTTTGTTCTTCTGTTTTGTTCTTTTCTTTGGGGGGTCTTTTTTACGTGACGGGCCTCAAACCTAGCGTATTAAAAGCAGATGTTTTTTTGAATCCCCCTCTCAAGTGAATGGCGCTCAGAAAACTGTCCTCATTTGTGTGAATTTCTATACATGGTTTCAAGTTTCAAGCTTATTTAGAGCTTCAAGCAAATGTTAAAAAGTCGCTCTCTTAAAGCTCAAGTTTTCAAATTCTGTATACAAATACTGTTCAAAAAAGGAGATTCCGTATGGAAGCAAGCTCCAAACTTTACATTTTGATGAACCGATCCTATCGATTCTTTGATGCCGCTCTTTGAAACATGGAAATATCTTTGAGAGATATTTTTCATCCTCGAAAGATGTCAGTAGTATTACCACAATAATTAAACCTAAGGTTACACATTCTGTTAAATATTGTTACTTTTTTCTGCAAACTTTAAACTCAAATCGAACTTTAAGCCTTAAACTTAGTAAGAACTTTAAGTAAATGGCAAAAAAGCCCCCTTAGAGCTCATATCTTGCAACCTGACTGATAATTGAAGCTATCAACATTGCGTACGCGGAAGTAAAACTTGAAACTATACACATTTTATTGACTTCACTACACGTACTACCAATCGATTGATCTCTTAAGTGCCTATTTTCCATATTGATATGCCAACGACCCTTCAATAAGTCCGCCGCCCTTTCACTCGCCCTGACACTCACGAGTTATTGACGGTAAAAGCTATCACATGTCTGCCTCATTAAATAATAAATTCCAGCAAGATTATACAATCATCAATCATACAAATACCAAAGGGAAGCAGCCACAACAACAACCTTAGCAGCAACGCATGGAGAAACTGTTTGTGTAATATTCAAAGCTGCCGCGGCACGACTTTTCGCGCTTTTCACATTTTCCATTTCACCTTGATGTAGCCCGAAGGCGCACAAAGCGCAGACAAACAACAAACGAACTGCGCGCTTAGCTCCGGTAAGCTGGCAACGTTGGCGGCCAACTGCAATGACCTTGAGGCAACACGAAGTGCTATCGCTAGCGCTTCCAATTACCCACCATTTCGGGCACTTAACTTTGGCTGGCCTTTTACAGCTTTTTATTGGTATTGGTGTTATTGCTGTTGCTCTTTATTGCGTTGCATCGCGAACTTTCTGGCTCGAAAATGGCCGTGGCGCATGCGCAGGTGAAATTCGCGATAAATTATTGCTTGTGTGCATGTGTAATATTGTGAAATTGTTGTAGTGCTTTTGTTGTTGTCAAACTCGTTAACGTCAATTGTTGCGGCGCATGTGAAACAGTTTGATATCGACGATCCATCGTTTCGTCGAGCATTTGATCGATTTATGCAATTTCTTGGCATTGCTGCTTGTGTTTATGTATGCATGTGTGTGTACGCAGTGCATTTTCCCTTTCATGCGGCATCCAAATATTGCTCATGGCGCCTTTATAGCTATTTTCTTTTCTATTTTACTTTTCATTTTGTTTTTTTTTTTTTTTTTTTTTTTTTTTTTTTTTTTTTTTTTTTTTTTTTTTCTTTTCTTTTTTTTTTTTTTTTTTTTTTTTTGCGGTATTCTTTCCAGCTATTGAAATTGTGTTGTTTCTGTGGTTTTTTTACGATTTGTTGTTATTGTTGTTGTTGCAAAATGCATTTCACAAACGTGGGAACTATGCAGCGGCGTATGCTTTCATGAAATAAATATAAAGCAGTAAAATCCGCTATGCACTCAACAGCTTCGAAAGCTCAATCACTTACTCATTTACTCAGCAAATCACTCATTGCTCTTGTTTTGAAGCTGCAACAGCAATAAACATTTTATTAAGGAAGTTGTTGTATAATCAGCTGTTAGCGGTGAAATTATGRCACCAACAACAACAAAAACTTTAAAAGTAATCATGATAGTAATAAAAGTATCATCTTCATTTAAGCTCGCTGGCCGGGTTTTCGTGCCAAAGTCATAAAAATGACGCAAATTAATTGTAAAATGTTATATAACGGTGTTTCTACTATATTTAACTTTTGGGGAGTTGGGATATGTTTAGATCGTCAAAAGAGAGTTAGCTGTTGACTAATTAGATATTTCTCTCGCTAGGAAATCACTTTCTTGACAATTAGGAGCTTTTTCAGTGTTTATACATAAATAACTTTTAGCTCAAAATCTGTTAGTAATCTAATTGTAAACCAATCAACTGGTTTAGGTTATGTTGGAATGCATATACTCCATAATACTATGAATAATTATAAGAAAAAATTACAAAAAAACGTTAACTTCGGTTGCAGCGAAGCTATAATAGCCTTCACAGTTGTATTTTTTATAGCACAAAAAGCTATAAGCTTCTTGGTTGAATTAAAAAGCTTCTCATAAAAGTTCTTCATTCCGAAGGTACCAGTTATATGGCAGCTATAAACTATAGTGGTCTGATCTGAACAATTTTTTGGGGATTGCATTATAGCTTTAAAGTCCATGTTATCCTGAAGATATCTCGTTAAATAAATAAGCTTTCCGTACAATCTTTTCTTTCCGATCGTTCAGTTTATATGACAGCTATATGCTATAGTAATCCAACCTGAGATCTTTGGAGTTTGCGTTATTGGATTAAACAATAATCCGTGCAAAATTGCTTGAAGCTTCTTCGTCAAATGAATTAGCTTTTCATAAAGCTTTTCATTCCGATCGTTATTTGCTTTTATTATTATTATAAATTATTACAAATTATATTATTTATATTATATTATTTTATTATTATATTAATATTATAATAACTTGATCTGAGATCTCCGGAGATTGCATTGTTGGATTAGATAATAATCGTGCAACATTTCTTGCAGCTTCGTCGTCAAATGAAAAGCTTTTCATTCAAGCTCTTCATTCCAATCGTTCCGTTCATTGGCAGCTACGTGCTATAGTGATGGAAGCTGTACAGAGTATCTAGTATGTTGAGCATATAAGCTTTTTCAAAAGCTCTTTGGCAATATTTACATAGGAAGGCACTGAAAAGTTGCCATGATCGTAGTCTCTGACAGAGGGATAACTTTTTACAGCATCCAAAAAGTAACTAATATGTGAAACGGAATAAATATATATACCAAACCACATCAAAGCTTAGAGTGGGTTTAAGTTAAACTAAGCTTAAAAGCTTCTGTGTTAAACAACCAAGAAAAGCTCAAAAGCCCAAACTTTTAAATGGTTTAACAAGCACTGAAAAACTCAAAAGCTCAGCGTTTTAAGAAAGCTTCAGCTTTGTTTTGATCTCGAAACTGGAATGAAGTCTTATAGATAAACAACCCGAAGTTAGAGCGACCGAAGTTAGGCTTTAAGTAAAAACTCTGCACTGAAAAACAACTTGGTTTACATTATTATTATGCAGCTGAAGAAAATGTTGTTGGAACTCACTTTCACGCGTCCCACACACAATTTTAATCTCACCTTTTAACTGGTAAAGCAAAGCCTAAGAATCAAATGCGCACACAATCTAAAGTTTTACGAATAGAATGATGATCTAAAATTAGGGCTATACAATAAAGCTCTCTGCTAGAGGTGTAGCCAAGCTTAATACTTTCCCAAGGGAGTTGGTGTTGCTAGGATGGTATTTGCTCGGTTTTGTATGTATTTAGGCACTACGTTCCTAGTAGCTTTACACAAATATATTTGAGTATCTGTTTCTTCATAACATTACCAAAGTCTTCCCAAATATTTTCTGTCATAACTTTCTCTCCACAGAACTTTCCAAAAAACTCAATTCCCTCAACTACAAAAAAAAAAAAAAAAAAAAAAAAAAAAAAAAAAAAATTGGGTTGCACGGCCTAGGTTAGCAAACTCGTAGTATGGATATTATTGGCTTCCAAAGTGTTATAATTTGTTTGTTAACTTCCTTAACTTCCAACCCACTTTGCCTATTCCAAACCCATATGTTGACTTTGGTTAGGCAACTCTAGTTTCTCTTTTTTTCATAAAAATATGACAAATAAGCAATCAAACCTCATCATACATTACTTACTGTTATTGTCAAACCATTACCAAATAAGCTAAGAAATTACAAAATCTGCTTAAACATAAATAACCTTACATATGAACTTCCTTCCTGCCAATTGTCGTCGCATTTCGCAATATTTCTTGAAAAGCTGCCTTCCACAGGCACGTCATGGAGTGCCGCTTCCTTTTCCATTCAATCAGCAAATTGCAGTACGCACTCAAAAAACTATGCAACTTCAAGCACTGCCACCAGCGCCTGGCTTGCATACTAAACAGCTGAGCAACAGAGTTGAGCGCTGCAGTTGGCAACGCCACACACACATGCGTTGAAATTCCAGCGACGGTTCTATGGCACAGCTGCCTATGCAGTGCTTGCGCCCTTTCATATCCATTCATATAAGGCGGAAAGGCAGACAGGCCGGGCAGATAGACAAATTGGACAACAACAACAACTATAATACTGCAACGCACGTCATGCACTGCTTACGCACGCACTTAAGCACACGATTTGCATGTCGGACACGCGTTGGAGGGAGCCAATGAGAGACAGAAGATTGAAGAGCAGGAAACGTGGAACGGAGGAGAGGCAAAATAAGTCGAATAAGAAGCAGAAGAAGAAAAATAAGAAATATAGCTCAGAAAACCGCTTCACTACTCTTTCATAAACAATTACTAAAAGTTGAATGCTCTGTGGAGTTTTTGTTTACTATTGTTGTTGTTTTGTATATTGCTGCACTTTACAACTATTTTTATAATTAATTTAAATCTATTTTCGCTTATATAAGGTCATACATATATTCATACATACATACATATGTATATAATTAAAATGCCATCAAATGCTTCAAAGCATTTCCCCCTTTTCTGCACTTACAACAACAAAAATGACAGTAAAATAATGCTTTTGCTTAAGCTTTTCCTTAGGAAGTCTCGCAGCAGGATGAGAAGTACAATTTTATTGAATATACAAACACATACATATATATACATACGTATGTATATATGTATATGCAGCCACACACACAAAACATATATGTACATATACACACTCATGCTTGTTAACTTACCTACAGTGGTACGTATAAATTGCGTTTTGTACAAGCTTTTGTAAGTTGGCGTTATTTACTTGAGCGGAAGCGCATAAGTTTGCCGGCTGCTTATTGTTTATGCCACCGGTGCACGTGCACTTGCATAGGCAGACAGTTAACGCCTTCCACGATAAACATTTTGCCGTTATTTTATGACGATTTATTAATCACTTAAGTACTTGCTTAAGCACATAATTTTAGCTCTTCATTAGCTGTTGACGGAATATTTGATTAGACTGAATGAAGCGCGTAAATGCTTAATTGAGTCATAAACAAGTTTTTTTTTTTCATTTTTAAACTTGTTTTGTAAAGCTTAACATGTTCTTCGATATATTATACAGAAAAAGCAAAATCCACATAATTCAAACTTTTCAAATTTCGGTTTTCTTCATAAGAAGTGCTTCATACATTGAATAACTCAAGTTTTAATTGCCTCAATTATCGCCTTATCTACTTTTTTATGAAAGAACCTTTTCTAATTTGAACACAAAATAGTAATTGTCAAGCATTAATTGTGCAGCAATTAACTAATTGACTCAATTTATTCCTTAATTGCCTTAACTAATAGATTTTTTAAAATTATAGTTATATGTGTTAGCTATACGCTGTCATAATTGACTCAATTAAGCTTTTAATTTCCTTAATTAGCCAACTCATTTTCTAATGTGTTCAAACTAGCTGTTGTATATTTAGAAAATTATAATAGTGTAATCTAAATTAAGTGACTGTGAAAAATTAGCCAATTGACTCAATTTAATTATTTTTGTCGAACTTCAGTTTTCTCTGTGTTCAGTGCTTCCTACATTCATTAACTCAATTTTTAATTGCCTCAATTAACCGTCGTCTTAACTTTTTTTTAAAATAAACCTTTTTCTACTTTGCCAAGCATTAATTGTGCAAAAATTAATTAATTGACTCAATTTATTGCTTAATGTCCTGCACTAATAGTTTGGTTTTCAAATGTCGTTATATGTATTAATTATACGCTACCATAATTGACTCAATTAAGTTTTTAATTTCCATAAATCGCCAACTCATGTACTACTTTATTCGGAATAGCAGTTTTAAATTTTTTTAAAATTATAATAGTGTCATCTAATCTGTAAATTTAGTGGGTGTGAAAAATTAACTATTTTAGGCAATTTACAAAAAAGAAAACATAATTAATTCAAGTACTAAAAAAATTACTTTGCTAGGGCTCGGTTATAGTATTCACTTAATATCCTCTCTGTGCTCAAAAATTCATTTAACACATGTCTTATTTGAGCACAATTGTAGTTTATATGCGGAACCCACTGACTCGATTAAGATCGAAATTTTCTCATTTAACCAACGAATTTTTTACTTTCTTATAAATGAGACTTCTCTATTTTTACCAATAATTAGTATTTTTCTTACACTAATTCTACCAGCTAAATTGTATGAGTGTGTATAACAGTTAACTAATTGACTCAATAAACAATTTAATTTCAACGAATTCATTTATCTCAACAAAGGTAAAAGGTTTGAGATTTAACTCAACTAGCCAAATCATCACCTAATTTGTACAGCCTAATTGTTTAATGTTTGCATTCAAAAATAATAATTGCGCAAGGTAAATTATGTGGGTGTGAACAATGCACAAATTTACTGAATTTACAACTCTTTTAAATCAATTTACTTGTCTGAGGGCAGTAATAATTTAAATTTATTGACTCAATTAAGGTTTAAATTGTCTCAATTAACCAACGATATTTCTATTTTCTTAAGAATGATGCTTTTCAATTTTCACCAAAAAATAATATTTGTCAAACACTAATTCTGCAAATCAAATTGAGTGAGTGTGAACAATGTACTAATTGACTAAATTTACTTATTAATTTTTACAACGAATTGATTTTCTTGAGTAAAGAATTTTTTACATTCCATGACTCGATTAAGCCCTTAAAGTCCTTAATAAACTTATTAGCCAAATATAACCTAATATGTTCAGCTTATTCGTTTTAACATTCTGGTATTTTTTATATAGGGATGAGAAGTAATTTCATTATGAGAATTAAAATATCTTTTTTTGGTACGTTACTATAAAGATTTCTACATATATAATATTGTAGTTATGATTAGGTTCAATATATAATCTAATCTTTACAACAGCTAACAACCCCCAATCTTTTCCTTATCGTTCTTGCTGAAGATATTAGATTGGCATGATCAGAGACAGATAAACAGCAATATTTTTAAACCAATATACTTGACAGTGAATTAAAGAAAAATTGCTTGACATGCGAACAAAGATAAAACCTGCTAAATTGACGAGAGGCGAAATGCCAATGTTTATTAAGCTTGTTATTTCGACTTTCTTATCGCTGTCGTAAAAACATATAATCAAGTTCCACTATTCGAATCAAATTCTAAATTTAGAAATATTGCATAACCGAATAAAATATGTTTTTTTCTAAACAATATCTTAAGCCAAATTAAGAATTAAGACTTTTTAAGTGTT
>NW_017537656.1:484657-486073 GCF_001853355.1 Bactrocera latifrons | reverse complement strand
ATTTTTGTTTTCTGTACAAAAATATTTTGGAATTAAAATTTAAGAACTGAATTATTATTTTTTTTATAAAATTAATATTAAATCTAAAAATAAGAACAACCCTAATGTAACTAAATATATTTATACTTGCTGACACCAACACTGACTCCGCAACATTTAACGAGTAACAGCATCAGCAATGGCAATGTTGACAAAATACATGTTCATTGATCTTTTTGTTGCACACGACGCAACAATGTGGCAGCAGTGGATAACTGTTTACAGGGCTGTGGGTTGCGAATATGCGTTCGCTAGATTTTCTACTAACTCATTCTTAAGCGAGTTCGAAATTTAGCAAAAACAAACAGATAATACAAAAAACAAAACTCTATGTTAAGATAGATAGATAAGAAAAAAAAAAAAAAAACACAAACAAGACAAAAACAAAAACAAAAACGTTTTACACGCCGGCACAATTTTTACCTACAATATCAGCCACACACATACACACGCACCTACAGCTTGCAGCTGCTTTTTTTTTGCTGCTCGCAATTTGCCTATACAATCAGCTGTGTTTTCGTATGACGACAGCAGCGYCAACAACAACAAAAACGAAACTTAACGATATTTCAATCCGCGCTTTTTGTTGTTGCCTTAGTGTCTTTAGCGCAGCTTGTTGCCTGGCTTTTGCGTGGTTCAGCGTTTTTATTGCTTTGCAGTTGTTTTTGTTGTTCTAATGAATTTTTTTCGAAATTTTTTTCTTCAGTAAACTGCTTTCTTGCAGCATGTCGGCGTTTTGCATAATTTGTTTGCAGGCGTTCTCTGTTGCTCCCTTTTGTTGTTAGGCCAAATCGGGCGCATTCTCAACGAAATAGGAGCGAAAAAAAACGAAGAAATAAAACGTTTGCAAAAAATTTTAATGAAAATTTAATGAAAAATGCCAGAATGGAGGACGCAAATTGCCAAGTTGTTGCGCTTTGTACAGTCAGATCACGTGTGTGTGGCTGTGTGGGTGCCGCGCCGCTGTTTGGGTAGCTGGTGGGTGTATAAGTAGTTGGCAACGCTAGCGCTGTGCAGGCGTTTAGCATTTGCTGCGTGACAAATTCATTTGATAAATGCGTTTCTCATGTAATTTTTAATTTCACATGAATTTGTATTTATTAACTGTGTTTTTTTTTTCAATTCTTAAAATTAACAGTTATTTGTTGAAGTTTGTGCAGAATCAAACTGTATTTGTAAATTAGAATTAGTTGTTTGTTGTGCCGTGTGGGTTGAAGGCGTGACTGCCAAGCTGTGATTTGTGGGTTTTTAAATTAAGCGATATTTTTTATTTTATTATTTTATTCATTCATTACTTACTACCTTACTTTTTAAAATTAATAGTTATTTGTTAAATGTAGTGCAAAAGTAAACGAAAATCTTTATTTTTTTATATAC
>NW_017537656.1:481831-483052 GCF_001853355.1 Bactrocera latifrons | reverse complement strand
AATTTTTCATATATTATTTTTGATATATTTTGTGATTTTTATTAATTATCAATTTATTGTTTTTTGTGCTGATAATGAAAATAATTACCAAATAAATTTTTAAGGAATTTAAAGTAACAATAAAAACCGCCTAAAATATACCAAAAATAGTTTTCCCAGCTAACAACTTTTATATCAGAAAAGTAAAAGCCTATAACAAATAAATGAAACTCAGTGCAAATGAAAACTCGCAAAAACCAGTTTTGTTGGAAAAATATGCAAAAAGGTAAAAAATTGGAATAAATTAAATTAGCAAGGCCGTTCAACGCCATAGAAAATCGAAATCTTATGGACACAAGTTGTTAATTCGTGAATGTTTATTACATGTGCACTCCTTTATAAACATACATATCTATGTACATAAGGAACATGGCTTTACACAAATGTGTTCATACTGCTATCACATTAATAAAGGGTGATCCATTACGAGGTGCCCTACTTTTTTAAAGAAAAAACATAGAAACTTCAAATTTCTTGGGAAATGTTTGTTATCATTCGGAAAAACATTCTTTGGAATTAATTTTTTGAAGGTTATCTCTTTCAAATATTGTCCGCATAGACCTTAGACTTTACATATTCCCACATAAAAAAGTCTAACGGTGTGATATCACAGGATCTTGCTGGCCAAGCGATCGGCCCAAAACATGAAAGTATCTGTTCAACGAAGTGTTCTCTCAAAAATCCATTGATTGTTGCAATGTGTGGGAAGTAGCGCCGTCTTACGTTACGGTTACGTTCTCACCAGCATCATTTTTGAAGAAATATGCACGAATTATTCCATCGATTCACAAACTATCTCAAACCGATGTATTTTCTTGAGGAAATATTGGCTCTAAAATCTCTTCAGGTTGGTCTCCCACCCGAGTGCGGCAATTTTGCTTGTTTACATACCCATTGAACCAGAAATGTGCCTCATCGCTGAACAAAAGACGCCAGTCTTTTAATGATGAAATGCCAAAAATAACATGACATTTTGACACGTTTCACGTTTTACGGTTGATTTGTCAAAAAAATGTCTATTGAGTTAAAGTACCTCTACTTGGATCACCCGTTGTCAAAGTCTTTACACCTCGAAGTTTTTTGTGCAATATAGTGATTTGAGTTAGGGAAGTTCATCTGTATCGATATTTTTTTGTTTTTAATTTTTGTTTTGTGCTTTTTAATTTAATTTTTAAAATATTT
>NW_017537656.1:478966-481409 GCF_001853355.1 Bactrocera latifrons | reverse complement strand
TAATTTTTTTAATACTTTTGTTTTGTAATATTGCAACAACTAACAATCGTCACTTCAGTAGCAGCTGCAAGTAGTTGTATAAAGTGTTGCAGCGCTTGATTTGCACTAAAGCATAAATCTGCCAATTGTAACCAATGCATAGCTAGCAACAGCATGCTGACTTAAAATAACAACAACATTAAAATATACATTTATGGAGTTTGTGTGTGTAAGTGTAACTAATGAATTGTTAAAATATGTACATTTATGTATGTAGAAAAGTAATTTGAGCGCTTTATTTACGACCAAATCTATTTACTTTGGCTACGCGTGACAATTTTACTGTGAATTTTTAAAGTAAGTACGCGTACATGTTGTTGGTGGCATTAGTTGTTCAAATTAGTTTTCAAAATTTGTTTAGAATTACTAAATAATAAAATTTCAAACTTGAAGTATACGCAAAATTATAAAAGTCTTGTATATTTTATAAAAAATTTTTACGCCAACAAGGTGTGCCATAGCACCATTTAATTCTTAAAACAGAAAATAGAAATTCTCTCTTTATTTCATGAGTCGATCTTTCCACTTTCTTGTAAATTTCGAGTTAGTGTGCTTAATCCTACAATTTTCACCTTCAACCACAGCTAATTGCACTGACCCATTTCTGCATTTTTCCAAGTGTCATGCTGGATACATACAAACATACACACATTATTTTTCCGAAAGCATCACTGATATGTCAATGTCACTTACTTGCGCGCATTTCAGTTTGGTTTTGCTTTTCTTCTTAAATTTTTTTTAATTCCCTTTTAATTCTCAACTAAGTTTTTCTAAGCTCACTCACGCTTACCTAATCAATTTGTGGCATGCTACAAGCTGGAAATTGGAAAAGTTTTATCACTTGTCTTAAGCTTTTGACTTTCTTCTTTTCCACGCTTCGTTAAATAGGCAAAAGCAGGCAATCAACTAGATATTTCTTGCTAATGAGCAATAACTTGTAGACAATTAGTTGCATGTTGGTATTTAAAGAGCAGAAACTTCTTTTAAGTCTGCGCCTAATATTGTGGATCAAATGTCAAATTGTCAATAATTTCACTTACAAATATTTATATACGAAAGTGTTAAAATATTGACTGATTGAAGGTATAATGTGACATGCCGAGTTTGAGTTTGAATTGGGTCAATAAAATTTTTTAGATAAAAAATAGCACAGCATACTATTCGTCACTAGTTATTGTAGTAATGGAAAGTGTTAAAGTTGTATTTAGACAAATTTGACAGTTTCTTTTTAATAATTTACAAATAATATAATTTTCTTATAAAAATATGTTGTACAAAGCAGTTTTTTTATTTAAAAAATTATCAGCTGTTAGATTGTTTATAACTAATGACGCCTAATACTATGTAAATACATACTTTCACCTTATATTTCTTCTCTTTCTTACCTATACATTATTTTCATCAAAAAAATATTTTGTTCTCACTTTCTATTTGCATGGCGCATTCGTGCCAACATTTGCTCTTCAATACGATTATATGCATACCTTTAGGCGCATTTACCTTTTGTGAAATATTTTGCTGTCCGACAATTGGCAAATTCTGCAGAAATGTGTTATACAAGTGCTTAAAAAGAGTAAACAAGAAAAGCAAAGAACTTGAAGGCGCAGCGAAAGTATGCTTAAGACGTGACATACATTTAGGCGCCTAACAGCAAAGTCTACGCAATTGATTATATTGATTTTCTAATTTATTATTTGCTGGCGTTATTTTATGTGCGTTGATAAAGAATATATGTATATATGCACAGCTAAAGAAAATAATAGAAAATGAACAGTATTATTAAAATATATTGAGGAGTAGCAAAGCATAGTTATAGGTACGTTTTGAAAAGGAATATTGGCAAACGATGCTGGAATTTCGTTTCGGAGGTCTATTATATCACATGTATAATAATAATTACAACATAGTTTGGTGATATCATATCTCAAATTTAGTCTATCAGTATATTCATATAAGCCAATATCTTCGAGCAAAATTAAGAATAAAGATGGTTTTACTCAAAAATATTTTTCAATATAAAATATTTAAATTTTTTTTTAAACTGTAGCTATTAGTTTCTTCTAGGTGCGAGCTTATTACCCTTGTATAGCTCAAATATGCAAAAGATTTATTTTGAAATATTTTTAATGAAAAATTCTCAGCAATTTAAACTTAAATAAATTGAGGAAAGCCAACTTCGCTCGACTGTCCGATATAATATATAACTATATTTTAAAAATCAAATGAAATTACCTTAGCAAGGTATAAATTTTTATAGCGCAGTGCCTAAATGTAGGCAATAGTTACTAAAAACGAGATAACAGTATATTAAAAGTAAATGGTGTCTACTTTTTGGCGTCTTCACCTAGAATGAAATTATTTACAGCATATTTACATTAAAAAATTTATACTATAAATTATTATA
>NW_017537656.1:475261-477911 GCF_001853355.1 Bactrocera latifrons | reverse complement strand
AAAAAAAAAAAAAAAAAAAAAAATGTTGGGGTCGATTGCTTTGACTTAATGCTTCATAGCTCAGTTGACGCCTAGCGTGGCCTAACAAATCGCAATCCTCAAACTTACATACATACAAACATATGCATGCATATACACGCTGCCTGGCCGCTGCTTTGGCCCTCCTTGTCTTAGCCTCATAGTGGCATGCTTCGCTACTTATTGCAAACATTTACCGGCGGCAGGTGTTCTCGTTGCATTGTTCAGCCCAACGGCGTACGTTACGTAGATTTCCTATGCTTTTCCATTATATTTTTTGCTCTCGTACATTCCACTTTATTTATTGCATATGCATTTTTGTAGTATTCTATAACATTTTTTTTTTGTACGCTGTGCGCCTAGTATTCTTAAGTACGCGCCTGCATCGGCACCGGCACCGATTTGCGCAAACAAACAAGCAAATAATAAATAAAGGTACGGGCTGTGCCAAATGCCTGGCAAACACCAAATATGTACATATTTATGCGCTTGTAAGCCTTTGGTCGGTGCAAAAAACACACTTACGTCATTTTGGACTTTTAGCTGTTGGCATAAAAAAATTATCTCATTCGACATGTGTTTGTGCACTGGCGGGGACTATTTGTAAATATGTATATGCGGGTATGTAGTATAGTTCTATGTTTGGCAAGGTTGAACAAGGTAAACCGGCCGCTAGGGCGTTTGAAAAACTCCAGAGATATCACCTGTGTATGTAAATATGTATAGCATATACATATAGTAAGTGCTGTCTCTTATACACATCTAGATGTGTATAAGAGACAGCTAAAATTAAAATCAAAATTGAAAATTTGAGATAACTTTTATTAATTAAAATGAAAGTTAAAAATTAAATAATAAGTAGCAAATTAAAAGCAACAAAATGATTTTAACCCTAGCAATTAACAAAATTAATTATAAAAAAATTAAAGTGTAATCAAAAGGGAAGTTTGGTCTGTGATTTATTAATTTAATTTATAGGGTTTTTACTAAAACATATGAACAAAAAAAATTAATTAATTAATTAAATGAACACAGAACTTTTATCAACTAAATGAAAGTAATTTTTATGAAGTAAATGAGGTTAAAAAAACAAGAAAATAATTTTAACCCTAGCAATTAACAAAATTAATTATAAAAAAATTAAAGTGTAATCAAAAGGGAAGTTTGGTCTGTGATTTATTAATTTAATTTATAGGGTTTTTACTAAAACATATGAACAAAAAAAATTAATTAATTAATTAAATGAACACAGAACTTTTATCAACTAAATGAAAGTAATTTTTATGAAGTAAATGAGGTTAAAAAAACAAGAAAATAATTTTAACCCTAGCAATTAACAAAATTAATTATAAAAAAATTAAAGTGTAATCAAAAGGGAAGTTTGGTCTGTGATTTATTAATTTAATTTATAGGGTTTTTACTAAAACATATGAACAAAAAAAATTAATTAATTAATTAAATGAACACAGAACTTTTATCAACTAAATGAAAGTAATTTTTATGAAGTAAATGAGGTTAAAAAAACAAGAAAATAATTTTAACCCTAGCAATTAACAAAATTAATTATAAAAAAATTAAAGTGTAATCAAAAGGGAAGTTTGGTCTGTGATTTATTAATTTAATTTATAGGGTTTTTACTAAAACATATGAACAAAAAAAATTAATTAATTAATTAAATGAACACAGAACTTTTATCAACTAAATGAAAGTAATTTTTATGAAGTAAATGAGGTTAAAAAAACAAGAAAATAATTTTAACCCTAGCAATTAACAAAATTAATTATAAAAAAATTAAAGTGTAATCAAAAGGGAAGTTTGGTCTGTGATTTATTAATTTAATTTATAGGGTTTTTACTAAAACATATGAACAAAAAAAATTAATTAATTAATTAAATGAACACAGAACTTTTATCAACTAAATGAAAGTAATTTTTATGAAGTAAATGAGGTTAAAAAAACAAGAAAATAATTTTAACCCTAGCAATTAACAAAATTAATTATAAAAAAATTAAAGACTAATTAAGAGGAAAGTTAAAAAAAATTAATTACTTAATTAAATGGAAACAGAACAAAATAGTTTGAATCATAATAAACAACAAAATTATTATTAATAAAAAGTAAGATCTTAATTAAACTACAAATTGAATAAAAAACTTATTAAAATAATTAAAATTCACCTACGTTCATAGACCTTTATATTTATATTTTGTTTTAAATTTTTTTTTTGTACAATTATAAATTTTTTTTTTATAATTTTTTCAGGTAAATATTACGCTTACAAATGCAAAAAGTTATAAATTTTAAAACGCCATTAAATTCGCACGAATTTCAAATGACCCGATAGGTAAGTACATTTATTGCTTTGTTGTTATTTTCTTGTTTTTTGTTTTTGGGCGTTGTGAAGGAACCGGTCGTCAGCTATTTAGTGACGATTGTTATTGTGGCTGGTTATATAAACGAACTTACATACCAACAAACAGTGTAAAGCGGCGAGAAACGCCAAACACTTAATTTTCCCACATGAATTTAGTGTCATGTATATAATATTGTCACATACATATATTTGTATGGGTATAATCATATATACATATATGTATGTACATACTTATACAATATTTTGTGTTTATGATAA
>NW_017537656.1:469897-474871 GCF_001853355.1 Bactrocera latifrons | reverse complement strand
AAAATTAAATTAAATAAATTAAGTTAATTAAAAAAAATAATTAGTTAAGTAAAAGTTAAATTAAACTAGCAGAAATTTAGATATTTAAAAAATAAGCAAAATTTCAATTTCAAAAAACAACAAATATTTCATTTTACGCTTTACACTATTCATTATTTTTCTTATCTCATGCCGTCATTGGTATTATCACATGTTCTTACTCAGCAACTATTAAGCGGATTACTATATCAAATAAGGCAGCTATTGTGGTGAAACAGCTGACCAAAATGTGAGCAAAATAATGGCGTTATCAGAAATGGCGATAAATTGTTGTTTGTGCTGCTTTATTTCGCTATTTTAAGCAAATTGAGTGCAATATTTGCGACACTTGGAACGACATTGAACAAATGTGTTTGTGTCAACAGTAATTAATGGCAATTGTTTTATAGGAGAAGAAAAAAATAAAAAAAATAAGGGGAAAAACAAAATCCAAAAGCGAAAGAGAAAAAAGAAATTTAAAAAATGAAATGAGAGAAAGAGAAGTCAGTTAAAATAATAGTTATCAGAGACGCTTACTTTGAGGTCCCAAGAGCGCAAGAGGATTCCTGTAACTTGAAGTTTATTCACAAAAATAATAGTTTTTTCAATTTCTAATGAAATCTTAATAAAATTTTTCAAAGCCATAAAAATAAAAGTGCACGTAACCTCAATTCAGCAACTAGCCAAGACACTAAAGCGCAAGTAAAAGACAATTGGCGAGTTGCCCTTTTTAAGTAGGAAACATTCTAATTCTTTACTGCTTTCCAGCCCAATTAATTTTCGATTACCCAGCGCTAGCACAAGCAAGAACAAAATAAAAATTCTAAGCAAATTATATTACCAACAACAACAGCCGCACTTAAAAAGCAAGCAAACCTAAGTCTTTGACTTAGTTGATGCATTTAAACTTCTTGCTGCCTTTCGCTTAACTCCTTTTTTTCTACATATTTATTACCTGGTTTTATAGCAGCAACGAAAAGTGCTCACTTTACAGCACGTTCTCATCCATCAGGAGCGAGAATAAGACGCGTGCGCCTTACTACTTCCTGCTTGCTATTTCTAGCCACATTTTTGTTCCTCTCAATGCCTACTCGCGCTACTTACTTTTCTTTATTGTAAGCGCGTATAACGCGATTTATTAATTTTTTTTTTGTTGTACATGGTCACTACATAAATATATTTGTTTATGATTTCCGGTTTTATGGTTGTCCAGGTAACAACCAAATTGTAGTAATAATAATAAAAGCTAGCAACAACCAAATATTGCCACCTTAAATCAACTATTGCGACGTAATACTTTTAGCATTTAGTACAGAGTTGGCAGGCATTGTCCTCTCTTTAGCCTTTGAATTCTTTCCAAAAGGTGCAACTGCTTAAGTGGCGGCTACCGAGCGCCTGGTGAATGTACGAATTATCATAATCAATTTGATAAGCCTTTACTTGTTAGTCCGCTTATTAAACCGATTTGGTTAATAAGCTCAAAAATGTTGTAGAAATAACTTTAAAAATTACAGCCATTACAGCTGGCTCAGAGCTGAATCGATAACTGCCAGGCTCGGTTGAGAAATCGTGGCTATTATCATGGAAAGGGATTCAGCTATGGCTGGACTGATTTTTCTAAAGTTACTCTAAGAGACTGAGATCACTTTTCTTACACACTTATGTGAGGTTCTTGGAAGCCATAGTTACATCTATGTACACGGTAAACTTGTTTGAGTATTCACAACAGCGTTTTAGATATCTCAGACCAACCCTGAACAACATACCTTATAAAAACATACAGGTTCTAAAAGGAGGTTTCTTCATTCAAAAGATTCCTCATCAAATTCAGCAAACAGTCAGCTCTTTGTAGGTATATAAGACAATTGACAGTGAAAGATTTCTATAATCTATTCAGAAAATGACATTAAGTCCTAAGGAGAAGAGAACTGAAATAATAGTGAAGAAGTTGACGAGCTTCAAAGTTTTTGCAGCTTCAATAAACCGAACTCACATCTCTCTTTTTATTTTTACTGTGTTTATAGTGAAAGTCTCGTTCTGGAATATCGTTTTCGTTTCAGAGAGAATACAGTTACTTTGAAAAAAGGTTAAAAATTTCTCTGGGCCACATAAGCGAATGGAATTAAGCCTTTCTGGGGAGTACTTTTGTTGAAACACCAGGTGTAGAGATGAAAAGATTTGAGATGGAATTGGACTGGATCCAAACTGTCAGTACCCTTGGCCAGGTTTATAAACATTTTTTAAACTGAGGTCTACGTCATTGACAGAGATATCTTTAGAGAAAAAAATAAATGTCCCGCGAAGCGTATTATCATGCTCAGTGCTACTCAAGTTACACTTCAGGCAATCTCGGCTGTTGAAATTTGATAAGATTGTCACAAAAAATAACATTTCATTAGAATGGGTCTCTGCGCGTACCAATGGCAAACAGTTTACCCATTCTTCCGGAAAAATTGCAGCGACAACCGATGCAGTGCGTCCAGAGCCTTACTTTGCTCTAGAGCCGACACATTGGATTTAAGGAGAGCAAAAAGGGCTGAGTTTCGTCAGGCGAACTTGTTTCTGGGAGAGTTCGCTACAACAGTTCAAGAAACTAAGTGTTCTTCCCAGGAACAAAATAAGGCAGATTTTAGATAGGTGACTGAAGGCTCAGCTGTCACAGCACAGGTTATGTTACTGTTAGGGCAGTTAGTGTGATTTTATATATGTCATTGAAGGCTAAGGTTTAAGCAGCACAGATTAGATTACTGTTCCAAACAGCTGTGTGTTCAAAGACTCACATTCTTTGATTCCCGTGCAATTGCAAGAACAAGGTGTCAAGGTATCAGACAATAGAATTCGGCGAGAAAACACGATCATTAACCCAGAAGCTTTACTAAGAACTTTTCGGTTTAAATGAAGTATTGTGATAATAGGAAAAGGCACAGTATATGCTTCAACTTCAATCTATTTAGCTACCTAGGAGAGACATACATACATGTATATGATATTCTACTTCAACGAAAATAAGAGAAATTCAGTTAAATATATCTACGCATCCGTTAGGCAGCCACTGATAAGAAATGCTATTGGGTTATTAATGGATATGAGTCTAGAACTCATAATAGAAAGATTTCTCAAAGCCCAGAGAGATAGAAAAAACGCGCACAACACGTTTTCACATTAAGACTTTTAAGAGAGAAAATTGTATATATGTTATACTGATACCGAAGCCCTCACTTTCGAAACTTCATTGAAGAAATATCCCAACAAATTTAAGTTTTAAAGATTTCAAGTTTCACTTGAAAACAGTCACACAGCCGATACTATGCAAAACGAAAACCTTTGAACTCGCAAACTCAACTGGTTAGGATCTTGCCGCAGAATTTGATGAATTTTTCATACTTTTAACCGCTTCTTCTATACTTTTCACAAAATAATATATTTTCTGAAATAATTCTACATTTGTGAGTAAAATTCATTATTTGCTTAGACAAAGTACGAAAAGTGTGGTTACTCAACTACTTATTTTGCCGACCGTTTTCTTTTAATTTTCCCAAAACTTTTTTTAATATTTTTTTTTTACCACTTTTCACAGTGGCTACCTTGTATTTGCTTAGTATCTTTTCTTGCTGCACTCAGTTTCTTTGCCGGCTTTGTGCAACTAACTTTCTTAGAGCAACGCCAGCGTCTTTGCTACTCACATTTATGCTTGTATACCGTAACTGCGTCGTGCAATGAGCACCCAGAGCCATTACCCTGCCACTAATGCCTCACCGTAGACACAACTCACGCTACACAGCACCCCACCCACCAGCGCGTCACAGCCACAAGTCAACCTAACCGGCTGGCTGGTTGACTGGCTACTCGTTGCGCCCGGTTCCCAGTTCTTTTGCTCTTCCATTTGTTTGGTTCGCTCACCAGCGCTACACTGCGGCGTCGCCAGGCCAACGCCGCTCAGATTGTGTTCAACTCTGGCCGCGTAAACATTACTCGTTGCTCTGCACGCTTGATTCGCCGTATGCATACGATCAACGCTTCGCACGGTAAACGGTTCGTTGTGGGTATCGTGTTTTTCATGCGATTGTAAAAGAAAATATACGCCGAGCGGGTTTTATTATTATTGGTGTTGTTTTTTTTTTGCGGTTTGCATTTCGCCTGCTTGTTTCGTGCGTGTGTTTGTTATTATAGTCGTATTTTTACGCTGCAAATTCGAAAATATAATTTTTGCATTTTTCTTACTGTTTTTTTTTGTTTTCTGTGGTTGTCATTTTGACCCCCACAACGCATGCCGGCAACAACATTATGTACCCTAGCGCATTAAATGCATAAGTGCAGTCGACTTGTAGTACACGGCTAGTGCAAATTGTTGTTGTTGTTATTTCCGTTTTTGTGCAACGTAAAGTATATAATTGCAGCGCGGTCTTGGCAGAGGGCAGGAGTGGCATTGCCGCCACCGCCACCACCAGCATGCTATAGCCTAGGTTGCGCCGTCAGTCAACAATGCCAAATCCCGCGTCGTTGGCAACGCGTGTACAACGAAAGCGTCGCCATGCTTTCCTTCTTCCTAATCCGCTTATCTTGAAAATGACTACTTTCGTTAATTTTGCTGGCAAATTAAAACTAAATGTTGGTTAGTGTGTGTTTTTGCTTTGCTATAACTGCAAACGGCCGTGGAAAAAATGAAATTTGTAAATAAATAAGTAAATGTGTGTACAAAGTTGAAAATTGTGTAAAATAAAAGTAAGTAGGAAGGGTGAAAATAAATATGCGTGTGTTTGTTTGCATAAAACAAAGAGAAAATAAATAAATAAATAAAGAAATTTGGCTATGCTAATTTGAAAAATTAGTAAATTGTGTGAAAATGAGTGAAAGGTGCAAACTGATAATGACCGACTGGCAAGATAAATAAAGAAAATATAAAAAATTAAAATAAGCAAAAAAAGACACACTATATTATTAATTAAAAAAAAAAAC
>NW_017537656.1:465691-467867 GCF_001853355.1 Bactrocera latifrons | reverse complement strand
ATGAATACAAATAAATAACTACAACGAAATAACTAAATGAAATGAAATCAAACAAAAAATTTTATAAAAAATGTATAATTACAATAATAATAACAATAAAAAAAAATTCCATCAGTGCTTTATGACGTTTGTTTTTGCTGATTTTTGCATTATTTTTTCAGTTGTCATATAGTCATAATCTTTATTATTAAAACTGCAAACAATCGCTGTGCCAAATTTTTTACAAACAAATATATATATGCATGATTTTGCCGGAAATGTTGTTAAATATAGTACATACATATATACATACATACATATGGGCTGAAAATGTGTATGTTTCTAAATATGAAAATGAATAATGCAGGTTTATAGTGAAAAGTCTTGAGTTTTGCTAACAATATATGAAGAGCTTGCATTAGCCATAAAAATATCGCCTGTCTTACGTAAGTTGGCTGCAGATAATAAAAGTGGTGATTAATTTAAAATTTCTGTATAAAGTTGTGCCTAAAAATGATACGGAAATTTTGAAGAAATTTTGTGCAAGATTGAGTGTTATTTATTTTCACTATTTGGGGATTTAAATTCAAAAATAAAAAATTTTTGGATTAATAATTAATTGTAAGAAGCAAAAGTTTAATCTTGGTTGCAGCGAAACTCTAATACCCTTCAAAGGTCATTTCTTATAGTATGAAAGTGTATAATACGATTTTTATATTGATTTTTAACTGTCAGTTTGTATCACAGCCTTATGCTATAGTAATCCGATCAGAAAAATATTTTCGGTGATTCTAGTATTGCATCGAGAAATTATTCGTGCGAAATTTCGTAAAGATATCTTGTCAATTAAAAAAGTTTTCTATACAAAAACTTAATTTTGATCGTTTAGTTTGTATGGCAGCTATATGCTATAGTGATCCGATTTGAACAATTTATTTAGATATTGTAGCACAGTCTAGCATAATAATATATACCAATTTTCGTGAAGATATCTTGTCAAATAAAAAAGTTTTCCAAACGAGAACTAGTTTGAGCATTATACAGCCAATAAATGAGAATAAAGATGATTAAATTAAAAGAAAAGCAAAAATAATGCCAACTATTTTTAATTTATTGATCGTAGCCTCCCATTTGCTGCAAAAAATGTATTTTCCAACAAAAAAGGTGTATATAAACAACTCATTTGAGTGATCGCACCGCTCGCACTGACATACAGACGCCATAAAATTCTGCAAAATTTTGCTCAATACTAGCGAATAATTTTTTTTAAATTTCATGCGACTGAAATGTTCTATTATTTTTCAATACATTTTTCAATACTGACTTTTGTTTACACAAACGCTAAATTCCTAGCGAATTCTCAAACAAACAGATGCTCACAGCAAGTCTTTTGTTTATTTCGCTGCCGATCGTTCAGAGCGATCGTACAACTTACACACATATGTATAAATATACAAACATCTGTGCGTTGAAAGCATAGCAAAAGAAGTGATTCTTACAGCGGCGCTCCTTGACGCTTCGGCATGTAGTAAATATGTACTCAAATAATTTACGAGCATAGAACTCACTCAGAACGTTTGCAGGCGCATATACTATACTTCCAAGTAGTCAATAGCCACTCGCCTCCCATTGATATAAAGTGCGGCCGTTTTGGGGGTTGCTTGTACGCCTCAGCTGAATACGAAACCTCTACAAAAACAACAAGAACAAGTACAAACGCGACTGACTTCCACTGACTCTCCTACACGTCGCTCTGGATGGCAGGAGGGTGTGCTGTATTTTAATGTTTGCTTTGTGTGTGTGTGTGTGTCAGTGGCCTGCCTTATTCTGTCTTGGCGACGCACAGCTGGTTTTCCTCACAGTCGACTGACTAATGTGCATTTGTATGTATACCATATAATAGTTAGTAGCATTCTGTTTACGCTCGCGTGCTCAGCGTTCGTCCATTTGGCCGTGAATCAGTTTTGAGATCGCATTTTCGAAGATCAAACGTGCAGATCGGCGGGTGATTTTTAAACGAAAAATTATTGGAAAAATATTTTTTTCCCCGTTTACTGTGCGGCGTTGTGGGAAAAATTGTAAATATTTCTTTTGGTGTTTTGTTATTGTTGTAAAGTAAATAGAAAAGCTCAAAGTAAGCTGAAGTTGGCGAGAAAAACAATTTGTGTGAAGGAAATATAGAACACAAAAAAAAAAC
>NW_017537656.1:461207-464961 GCF_001853355.1 Bactrocera latifrons | reverse complement strand
AAGGTTTTTGGAAAATAGTTAATTTTTTTTTATTTAATATTTTCGAAAACAAATATGTTTTGAAAATAGTTATGAGCTATTTTTGATTTTTTTTTTGTGAAAACAATTTTTTTTTAATATTTCTTTGTCAATAAATTTTCTCGTCACATTGCCTGTATAACGTCGGAACTCTGAGACTCTCGCACGTTGTTGCCTTTGGTGACATAGATTATCTTGATGACAATTAAAACGTTCAATTTTAAAGCTTGCACTAATTTTCTATACAAAAAATGCACACTAAGTGCAATAGTGAAATAAATACTCTGAAAATTGCATGAAGCGATCACGCTGACAATTCTAGCTACAAGCTTAAATACAAAAACGAAACTTATAAATATATTTTCGCACTGCAACTGATAATTAACGGAAATTCGAAGAACATCATTATCAATTTATGCATCAAATAGGAAAATTTTATGAATTTCTAGTTGCCAACCACATTCAATATATGCAAATTACTAATGCAAATTTTGTAATTGAATTGTTGTTGGCTGAGTAAATTGATACACCTTATTTGTTTTGAAATATGATATGCGCTGGCATGCCTAAAAGTTATCTAATGTCTGTATTGTGTAGTACTCCTCGATAACTCAGCCGTATAGGTATATACAAATATGGGCTTTTGAAATATAATAAATATGTGAGAATGTAGTCGCGTTTGTAAATTCAGTTGGAAATTACTTAATACTCTACTAATCTGGTTTTTTTTTTATTGAATTTTGAAATATGTTTCAATATAATAAGTTGCTGATAAGGCTGGTATACATGCATAAGTGCCTACTATAGTAGACATATAAGTACATATTTGTACATATGTATATACATAGGTACATACATATATTAATATACATACTAACGCTGATGCAGAGAAAAACGCTTATCATCAAAGTACATAGTTTTGACTTTGACTGTGATTAAATTCATTTTTCAATATATTTTTCTAAATCAATATGAAGTAGCATTCAAATAAATATATAATTTCGTTTACAAAACAAACCTTCTAAAGGTTATAAAAAAAACCTCACTACTTCTCACTTACTACTCATTCTTCACATAATCCTCTAGAGTAAAACTGTGTAGTAGGTTTTTCCTACAATAAAAATATAAAAAAACATCATTTAATCTTTATTCGGTTTTGAGGATGGTGTAGTATGAAATCACTTTTATGTAGCGCTTCTTAAGCGTGTTTCCTGAAGTAGTTTAATATATCATATATAACCATATCATTCCGAGTTCTTAAAACTTCATAGCTCTAAATGCCGTTTTTTTTTTGTTTATATGATACATAATTTGTTCATTTTGTTCTTCGCTCTTTAGTCTAGAAGTTGACGGGCTCGGGCAGTGTTCTAATGCTTTATTTCCTTTAAATCCGATTGCATATTAGTCACGCAGATCCGACACTCGTGGGTACGACCTTAGAGTTAGAGTCTGTTGGAGAGTTGTTTGAGTATAATATATACAAAAAGATCTTATGATAATATTTCAAGCTTGCATACTTGTTTGTGGTAAATTTGTTCCAAGCTACTGTTTGAGGAAAATTTTCTCAAAATAAGGCATTAGTGACCATATTTTTCGTATATAATCAAATAATTTGATTTCAAATATTGGCCATTAATGATTTTCTAATAATAAGATCTGCATATCTTTCTTAAATAATTCTGTAGTATTTTGTAAAATTTGTGTAAGCAACTTTTAGGTATGCTCCTGCCAAACATTTATTATGTCATAATTTTTGGTTTAGTAACAAACTGACTCTGATTTCTGCATATTTTGAAAATTATTAGTAAATTTTAATTAACACTTTAAAGTGGTTCCCATCGTACTTTGAGGTGGCAAAATTTACGATGTTTTTTATTATTTACAGTATCATAGTGTTTTCGATCTCTTTTCAGAACCTTGACTTCAAGCGATATCCAAAAACCTATTAATAAGTGCTTGGCTTTGGTAGATGGTAACAAGCCTTTGGATGCGTTTTTAGTTATTGTTTTCGATCTCTTCTTGGAACCTTAAGGTCTACCGAGTTTTCGATAGATAGCCAAAAAACATAATATTATATTAAGTGCTTAGCCTTCGGTAGATGGTAACAACAATCCTTTGAAAGCATTTTCTGCTATGTGAAAGCTTTTCATGGAAGTCATCAACCTAATTGTTCCATTTTTCCTAAGTTTTAAAACTTGTAGAAGTCTCTTAAGTCGAATGTCATTAAAACAAACTAAACATATAAGTAGCACCAGAAGCTCGATCTAGAAACGGTTTGATGGCAAAGTATCAGCGAAATAAATCTTTATTTGTAAAAAGTTTACCTTTCAGTACGTCTGTGCTATAATTTTCCATAAATAGAGTTCTCTAAATTAACTTAAGCTTGTACTAAATTGATTACTATGAATATTCCCAGCAAGCATACATGCTGTCAAAATTTACTGTCCAGTTTTATTGTATTTTTTTTTTTTTTCACAATTTAACAGTAGTAGTAGTCTAGTACTCTCTGCACTCTTTACTGAACATTTTCATTCGCAAAGGAGTTCATAAGTAATTCTCAACAGCTTCATTTATTCATTTTATATTAGCTTTTAGGAATGGCTTAATCAAATATAAAGCAATTTCAAACAACAAAGTAATGAATAAATCGTGGCTGTTTCGAAAATTGATTGAAAAATATTTTTAATGGACACTTCCACAAAAATTTTACAGTACGTAATTGAGTAAACCACTTATTGGTTTTCGACTATGCTTGAAAATATTGTACTATTAGTTTACATAACAAATAATCCCTCTCAAGCGCAAAGTGCTTACTTTTCAACTATAAATTTTAGAGCAAATTGAGGTGAAACACTCAAGCAGTGGAATCGTGGTAAAAGCGCCACTCAATTTGCCACAAAGCCATACGAAACACACCTTTTTCTTAGAAACAAACCAAATAATATCGAAAAAATTGTAAAATAATGCAGCAAATGCATTTCCGAACTTTCCAAAGCGCAAAGCTATAAAGCATGCTCATTTAATTCAAATACATACATTTCATTGAAAAGTTATTTGTAAACAAAAAATCAATATCTCATTAAAAGCACTCGAATGCAGTGGCTACAATGCAATAATTGATGCACTTTAAACAGCTTGATCTTGCGTAATTGAAGCTTAAAAAATTAATAGACACAAATTGGCGATCACTATAAACTACGAACGGATAAGTGGTATTACATATGTATATATATATATATATATATAAACAATATACCATTAGTTGCAGGGGTACTTTTTTTCTTTTTATCGATGTAAAGATGCCGGAGAGTTGAGCAGCCTCTGCATGTTCGCTGGTTTAGCCAAGAGGGTGAAAGAGGCTGGCCGTCAGAGAGTGACACAAGTGAATGTTGAAAGGAAGTGCATACGATTTTTTGTTATTTATTGAGTTTTAACATTTGGGAAGTGGAAATGAAAAGCAGTTTCATAATAGTTGCGCTTTGTTGTTGTTTTTATAATTGCTCGCTGCGGCGGTTATGCATTTAATTGATCACATTCATCAGCGATCGCTTCAGCGCTGTTATCATTCAATGTTATTAATAGATTGAGCGAGCGAGAGAGAGAGAGAGAGAGGGAGAGGGCGTGGTATTACACAGTTTATATCATTGATTTGCTTTAATAGACTTCATAAGCCAGTTTTACAAAATTATAAATGAAATGATGCCGCAAATTAAAAATAAGAGAAAAACAAATAAAG
>NW_017537656.1:453906-461108 GCF_001853355.1 Bactrocera latifrons | reverse complement strand
AAAAAACCTTAAATTGTATAAAAATTAATAAATTTGCAATCAACTGAAATTACTCCAAAATTCGTTTAAATAAAAATTAAATTAAAAAGAATTAAATGCAAATAACTAAAATAAATTAATTATATTGAGTTTCGATAAATAAATTAATACTAGTTTACTGACAGGAATATTAGACTTTTGAGCAAAATCATGAATAACACATTTTGAAATTATGAAGTTTGAAGAAAAAGTTAAAAATGTTGAAATTATATTATAATTTTGTTGAAAAATCAGGAATGAAGTTAAAATGCAGCTATTAACTTTCACAAATAAAAAGTTTTCGTTACAAAATTTGATTTTGCTCAATCGGTTTGTATGCGAACTAAACGCTATAGTGTTCCAATCTGCATAATTTCTTCAAATATTGTAGCATTGTCTTAGAAAATAACTTCTGCCGAATTTCGTCAACATAACGTGTCAACGTAAAAAGTTTTCCATACAAGCACTAGATTTTGATCGTGCTGTTTGTATGACGGCTTTAGCATATAGTGAACCGATCTGTATAAATTGCTCGGAAATAATAGAGTTGCATTCGAGAGAAATTCATGCCAAATTTCGTGTAGATAACTCGTGCAATTAAAAAGTTTTCCATACAAGCATTTTAGACCGATCGTTCAGTTTGTATGGTAGCTATATGCTAAAGTGATTCGATATAAATAATTTCTTAGGAGCTTACACGGGTTTTTTAAAGAGTACAAATTACAAAATTGTGCTCAGATATCTTTATAAATGAAAAAGTTTTCCATACAAGCACTTTATTCGATTGTTCAGTTTTTCAGTTTGTATGGCAGCTATATGAAATAATGGTCCGATATCAAAAGTTTCGACAAATGAACTTAGAGTGAGAAGAATGTGTATAAAATTTCAAATCGACATCTCGAAAACAGCTAGTTTGTCTATATAAAAACATAGAGCCGGATGGACTGTCATGGCTGAGTTGACTCAGCTGACAACGCTGACCAATTATATATATTTAGATATATTTTGTGGCATCTCCTTCAGGCCTTCCTTTTGGGCATTAAAAAATTCTTGGCAACTTAATAGACCTTGTACAGGGTATAAATAAAAATTGTGTGTCAAATATAACCCAACCAATAATATAAAAAATAATGCTTATTAAAACTTTGTAATAATTTGAAATATTTCTTTCCACATATACATTAAAAAAAATTGTATGTATATATTGCATGTGTATTCCTCTTCACCGTACAAATTTATGCATAGCATGGCTTAACGATTGCCACTTACATGCCTCATGGTATGCACTACACAGTCGTACTTTTCCGACAAGCTCTAAGGCTGCAGCTTATTTAAATTCCTTAATTACTCTATATAGTCTTTCTTAAAGTTAATTAGAAAAAACATGTCTTTGGCGTGCAACGAACAATTCATAGTTGCATTAAATATCTACTTTGCTGTCGTGCAACATTGAGGCTGCATTCTTTGCTACACCGGAAAGTGCAGACACCCTTTACCAGAGCATTTCATATGGTGCTCTTTACCGTTATTATTTGTGGCCAGCAAATTGTATGAGTTGAAAAAATTTTCACAAGTGTTTTTATATATCCATATGTTTGTTTGTGTATGTGTTTTCTGTATGCAAATGAAAATGAAAGTAACATATTTTCCATTTGCTAAATTTTAATTATCACTAATGTCTGGCAGGCAAGCAGTTCGGCAGCTGTTTGGCGTTAGTGGGTGTTGCGGATTTATATTTTTTCTTAACATTTTTTTTTTTTTAAGTTTTCCATTTTGGCATCTCCGAACATGCGGTATTGTCATGCAACATGGTGTTGCATGCAATTGGAAATGCTGATTAGCTGTGAGCAACGCTGCTTGGTACCCAAGCCGCAGCTTTTGGGGTGGGCCGTTTAGAAAAGAAGTTCAATGACTTTTTTGGCGAAGAAAGGCGTCGAAAATTGCTGCTTTCTTAAAAATTAGTATTTTTATTCAAATTAATGGAAATGACAGGTTGCAGCAATATATTTTTAAAACATTTTGTTTAACTAGTTATGAAAATATTGCATTTTTATGTTAGTAGATATATATATTTTTCAATATGTCTCCTTATCGGTGTTTTAATAGTTTTAAAACAAATCTGCAAACATAAGCAGAGGTTAGGATCTCCTGCCTTACTAATTTTCATTAAATATGTCCCCTCGGACAATTATAAAGTTAAAAAGGTAAAACTAAGAAATACCAGAAAATCCAGAAAAACAAAAATTTTAAATAAAAATATATGCTTCAAAATCTATGTCATCCCCCTCAAAGTAATCTTCTTAAGCCCAATACATTTGTGCCACTGCTTTTTCCACTCCTCGAAGCATTTGTTAAAATGAGTTCCCGGAATAGCTTTCACTGCTTGTAGCGATTCACGTTTAATGTCTCCACTTGACGGTACATTATTGTGGTGGAAAAACCCAAAGTTACCAGCCCACAATTCCGGCCTCTTTTTATGAAACCTTCGCAAAACCTACGCATAACACTCAAATAGTATTCCTCGTTGACAGTTTGGCCGGTCGGAAGGAATGCGGAGTGCAGCATACCTCAATAATCGAAGAAAACTGTCAACATAGCACTGATTTTTGACGTGCTTTGACGTGGTTTTTACGGATTCGGCTCACTGATAGCACGATATTCGGTCGATTGATCGTCTGTTTCTGGGTCGTAAGCATAGATCCTTTACTCATGGCCAATAACAATACGTTTCATGATATCCTGCAGTTGGAAAGCATTGTTTCACGGATGTTAACGCTACGCTGTTTTTCGAAAAAAAATTAGTGATTTTGGAATCAATCGTCTTTTCACTTTTCTTAGGCCCAAATGAGCTTTCAAATTGGTTTTCACTGATACTTTCGATATTCCAATGATGCTGGTAAGATCTTCAACTGTTATTCGTCCATTCTCAAGCACAAATTCCTTTAATTTATTGACGTGCTTATCATCAGTTTCGGCCCTCTTTTAATAGTTTGTACCAATGAAAGACACTTGCCTCCAGTGAATTATTCAATATTTTTATTTTAGATCATACAAGCTCCTACCTTAAGTAATTGCAGAGTCGTAATTTATTTTTTTTAGAAAATTTGTTATATGACATTTTATTATTGCTAAAAAAAGTTTAGTTATGACAAAATGGCTCTAAAGGCTAAAACTTTTACACTCTAAACTAATTTTATGACAAAGTAGACAGTTTAAAAGAAATATGAGGTCTTGCAATTGAACTATGGCATTTCCACAAAAAGGTCATAAATATTCATTAGACTGCACTTATTGTCTGCTCTCGTGTTTTCCAATATTTATTTTTGGTAAGAAATGACAAGCGTTGCTTTACACGCTGTCAATGCACCACACTTAACAGCCTGATTTGACAGGCCGTCACAACGCTCGCTTGCCAAAGGGTTTCTCATAATTTCTTGTATACCAAATGTCTGCATTTGTGTAGCTCGGAACTGCTGTTTTTCTTTGTGAAATATTGCTTGCTTTCTGCGCGTGTCCACTGCTAATCAACCTCAATTTTTATTTTCTTCGAATGCCGCGTTTTGTGTTTATTGCCTTATTTTATTTCGCCAAACACACCCACTAATTTCAATTTGCATACGTACAAATTATTGCGGAGCAAATAAAGCAAATATTTATAAATTGTAACTAAGTATAGCGAGGCAATGGCAGTATGCGGTAAAGAAAATTGATATTAGTTTTGCTTCAGCCACTGAATATACTGGAGACGCCTGCACTGGGTTCATTTGCTACTGTGTCTAATATTATGATGGAGGCACAATATTTAATACAGAGTTGTTGAGTTTACAGAAATTTCGGGATTTTCGAAATTTTAATTTTGGGATTTAAGGATGAGCAATTTATTTTATCCAAAAATCTTAATTTATCAATATGATCAATATGAAGTCAAAATCACTGATATTGTAGTATTTTATAATTTATCGAAATCTAGTTGCAAATTCTTCTAATAYTTCAATGTGGTTTTTAAAACATTCAGGAATTTCGGGATTTTTGAATTTTACGTTCGGGATTCCGAAAAATTTCAGGACTGAAATATTAGACATTTAATTTTTTGCTACAAAATTCATTTGTTTCAAAAAAAAAAAAAAACGCTTTTAATTATGCTCATAATTATGCAATTTTATAATTAATCCCATTATGGTGTCAAACTTGAATTTTTTTTTATTAATTCCATATTTTCTTTTTATACTACACTTTTCTTTTATAAAAAGAAGTACATGCAATGAAAAGGCAAAAAATTTTTTAAGCACATTCATTTACAAACATTTCGGGATCCCGAAAAATTATTAAGAAACATTTCGGTACTCTGAAAATTTTTACGTAACTTTTCTACATTTACGAAAATTTTGGTATACCGAAAAATTATTTAGAAAAATTTCGGGATCCCGAAATATTATTATGATAAATCGCGAGATGCCGAAAATATATTACTGCTACTTTGGCAAACAGAATGCAGAAACACAGCCAATGCTCAAACCACGAAAAAGTCGCCTCAGTTACAATGTGCCAGCTGTCAGTTGGACTCAATGTAACACAGTTGTTGTGTGCGGCCAAGCATGGAATCCAGTACAATTATATGCATACGAGCATTTCTGGCTCAGACGCCAAGCAGAAGTCATACTTGAACACAACAATAGCACGCTTGCGCGCATCATCATCATTTTGACGAACTAGTTTGGTTTCGATTTAGTTGAAATGGCGCAATTTGGTTTGCGCTTTGTGCAAGAAGGTACTTACCATTAAATTAGTTTGGAAGAAAATTACGCCTGGAGCGGAACTGAAAGCAAGAACAAACAACCAATAGGTAAAAAGAGAAAAATAAGCTCAGAAAAAAAAAAAAAAATTGATGGCAACAAGCAAACAATCAAGCGGCGTGCGGTTAAAGAACTAGGCGGCCTGACTAACTAGTCACTGGATACGAGTATTAAGAACAGCTGGACTATGGCTAACTTAGCGCTACAAGCAGCTGCTGCGGTTGGCGCATACCACAAGCTGGGCTTCAACTAAGTAGATGCTTATGCTTCTGTATATATTTTTATGTTTTTGTTGCAAGTCGCTGTTGTACCTTTAGCAAACTGACAATGACTGGCGAAATAATTTTCCACTTTGTTGCACAGATTCAAATAGCTGCGAGATTGCGGAAAAACTAGACTGGCTAGTTGTACTTGTTAAGTACTCGTTTCTATGCAGCATGCCAAAGTATTAAGTAAATGATAATTTTAGACAGAATTTGAAATAATAATAAGGTAATCTGAAGGGGCGGGAAATCGCGTAACTTCAAGGTGCTTGACTAGCTGGGTAATGGAAGACGAAATAATTATTAAATACCCGCAGTTTGAAAGCTAAATTAGGGAAGTATGGGTGCTTGAAAGGGAGAGCGTAGAAAATTTGATATTTGTAAAAGCGGATTTATTGAGTAGAGGGTTCAAATCACGGTAGAAAAAAGTAAAAAAATATCAGCTCATTGCTGCCGCCTAAAGAATTGAGAAGTCTTGGAAATTTTTAAGCACCAAATTAACATTTCTTAAAGAACATTCAATTATTGTTTCACGAAAATATATAAAATTTACAAAATTTTCGGGATCCCGAAAAATTATTATGTTCATTTATTATTAAATATTGCGGGATCTCGTAAATATATTACGGCAACTTTCCGCATTTACAAAAATTTCGGGATTCTGAAAATTAATGTGAGCAATTATTATAAAATATTGATGATCGTGATCCCGAAAATATATTTTAGCAACTTTCCGCATTTGCGAAAATTTCGGGATGCCTAAAAAATATCGTGCCCATTTATAATGAAATATTACATGATCCCGAAAAATTATTATGACCAATTATTATGAAATATTGCGAGAGGTTGTAAATATAATTTTCGCACTTGGCGTTCAATGAGAAAGCTTTTCGTCCCTCTAAATAAAAATATTTTGCTTTCCACTAATCAACTCTGAAGTGGACGTTTACTAAGCATTTTCTAATGTGTAATTTATTTTCTAACTAAAAATTAATTAATTACTAGACCTCAGTGACATTTCGCACGCCTTGGACGTATTCACAAAGCACTTACATTTAATTTTCTGCCTTTTTACATTTATTTCTCTTCTTCTCAGGTGTCAAGTACCCGCTTGTTAAATCTCAACCGTCGTTACTATTATTAATAATTATTTCTGTAAACTGTTTGCTGACAAAAAATTGCTGAAACAGTTATAAACAATTCACATGATTATGCATTATTTTGATTCAAGCATTGTTTTTTTTTAATTCAGCGACTTTTTGCTATAATTTTCCCCACAATTAGAAGTAGAGTGTTGTACTTCTTTATGATGTGGAAAATATCTAAATAATCATAAAAGCAATTAGCTACAAAGCGTCTTCAGTTGCTCTGTTGTCACTTGCTAATGAGGTTCTTAACCTTTCGGCTGTGGATGACGGATGTGTCGTATCAAATTGAGAAAAGAAAAGATTTGTCAGAGAGCATTTGGTATTTTGACGATCCGGCGTTTAAAGTGAGATTAATCATGGGAACTATGGTTAGAATTATAAATATATAATTTTTTTGCAGTCATTTTATAGCTAAAACAGGAAGTTCTAGTAAAATTGATATTTCTTGTTCACAATTTTGGTGGATATTTGCGAAATGTTTAGGTCAATTGCTAAATTATGCAACAACGCGAAATATTTATTTTTTTCTGTTTTAAACTGAGAAAATAATCATTATTTATTTTACTGACGAGAGGTTCATCGCATGAACATATTTTTTTTTCAAATGGTTTAAAGAATCTGTTGAAATTTAAGGTTTTATTGTATTTTATATTATAAACTAACAAAACTGTCGAAAAAGACAGGTTAAGTAGTTGTTTTACAAAGTTGCTCAAGTGGAGCGACAACGCGTCTATCGACCCGTGCGTTGTATACTACAATATTTATTATGAATGTCACAAGTAAAGGTCCAGCAAAGTATTATTTACTCATTCTAAAATCTTTTTACATTTTAAAATCAGAGAAATTAATAAAAAGCAAATCAAAAACTTATAATTTCAAAAAATATTGAATTTTTTTTTCGAATTTTTTAAAATGTAAAAATAGTAAACAAAAGTTGTAATTAAAAAGTTAAAAAAAAAAAATAAAAAAAAAAACCAAAC
>NW_017537656.1:447387-453349 GCF_001853355.1 Bactrocera latifrons | reverse complement strand
GCCTAGAAGTTCCCTACGATAAAAAATAATATTAAAAAGAGTTAAACAAAAATTTTCATAAGAGCATCAAAATATAATTATAAAAACTTTTTTAAATTCTGCCAATACCTTTTTCATCTATAACCACCTTACGTTAAAAAAAAAAAATCAGATATAATAAATAAAGAAAAATATTTATTTTCCACACCTTTTTAAATAACTTCAAGTTCACTTCGCTTGCGGCAAGCTGAAGCTACAACTTTGCTTTAACTAGTTAGTTCCATGAAAATAATTGAAAAATACTTTTAAAAATATACATTACGTACACTACATTAAGTCAAAAGCAATATCTTTTAGAACCACCCTCTAATCAATAAAATAAGAATTAAGGAAAAATATTTCTTTTCCACTCCGTTTTCGGGCAAATTCAAGTTCACTTGGCTTGTGGCAAGTTGCACCTATGACTTTGTTTTACTAACTATTGTTTAGTGAAGAGAAGAATTCCATTGTTGTCAATGCCATAGCAAAATCTTTGTATTTAAATAACGATTGTGCCATTACTGGCGGTCATGCGGTCATTCTTAGCAAAGGCAGCCGACAGATAATCTAAGTGCTGGGAGAAAAAGATTTTTTCTTGAGATTTTTTGCTGCAGCTGTTTCGTAATAATAGTGTTCATAAATAAACTAAAAAAATTAATATAATTCTAATAGCTGTAAACTGTATTGAAAGCATGCAAAGAAAGCACAAAGCGAACGCACCGAAATGGATTTAAATTACGGAACTCGAAATGCTGGATTCATTAGTATCGTAGCTCAAAAAAGAGTAGTGGAAAAAGTGTGAAAATAAAATACCGTTAAGCTACTGCATAGTTGGGGGTTAAATTACATTGATGTGAAAGATATAAATATGTGTCTATGTATATACATATAAAGAAAATCTAAGACGTTATGTTAATAATTGCTACTGTAAAATGTAGGACTCGGCTGCATAGACTAATGTAGTTAGGGTTTTATGATATAATTAAGGTGACTGGAATAATTAAAAATTATTTTTATATTTTTCGGAAGTTCATCTGCTTCATAGAATAGAAGCCCTTATTTTCAATACTATTTTCAATATCAAAACGCAGGATCAAAGAGTTTGAGTTCATACCGAAAATGTTTGGAAAAAAGGTGAATAGGCGGACTATTTTTGTTTATGATTCTGAAAATTCATTTGTAGCATGGATTTTTCAGCTCATAAGTTATTTTTTTTTCTTAAAAATTTCATCAAAAAAAAAAAAAAAAACATGAATGAGTTGAAAACTTAAATATTTTTTATACATATTAGTGAATATTGATATGTGAATATATCACTTATTAGTTAAAGAAAAACTCTGCAAAAAAATAAAACAGATAATTTTTTATGTAGTAGATTAATAGTTTAGCCTTGAAGTGACACCCACAGATGACAGATGCTTGTCTACTTATTTAGCTAGATACACGCCGACAAAAGAAAAATTTAAGAATGAATTCGCAAATGAATGACTAATGCGCTTGCTGTCAAAAAAAAATCTGCTAAATAAGAAAAGTTGATACATTACAGCATAAAAAGCTCGATGAGATAATATTATTCATACCAATGTAGGCATATAGAAGCTTAGTCTTCGCCGTTACTTTTGATTTTCAGAAATTTGTATTGAAATTTATTAGGCTACGCACGCTGCTGACAAGAGTAATTAAATAAATTAGCCTTCATAAACAATTGGATGAATAATTTCGAAGAAAGAGACCACACAGGCATACGCACGTACATAGGCATATGAGAGACGGCCGTCAGCGCCTTGCTTTTCCGTTAAATTAGCGATGATGCGTTGAGCGCGCGTCAATTGGTGAATTGGCATTGCTAGTGACTCAGTGCGTTAGTGAGGCTGTCAGTCAGTCAGTCAGCCACTCACTCGCTTGCAAATGAATTTGGTTTGCATCACTTTTGCCACTTAAATAATAAAGCAAATAATAAGCCACTCAGCGGCGACAATGGCGAGTGATTGTGCCGATGAAAACAGAAATATTGCAGAGAAATATAAAATTTATGCTTTGAGTAACCAACAACAATAATAATAATMAAATTGAATAAAAACTAGCACACACAACAAGTCAGCTATAAAATTGTAAATAAAATGATTTTTTTCACGATTTATTGTATACATATATAAAAAATATATACATATATTATATATTACGCTTATGTACTTGTGCGCCAAAGCTGTTGGGTCCATTTTATTGTTTGTGTAACATATGTTTGGCACATTTTTCTTGAATTGAATCAGCGCAATTGGCACAGAAAATGAAAGATGAACATTACAACAACACAAACAATAAGCAGATTGCACACAAAGCAGCAAAAACGTTGAGTATGAAAAAATATGTAAAAATGTATATACAAATTAAAAATTAGCGCATCATCCCAACAACAAAAGCGCTTTGTTGCATTGCGTAAAGCCCAGCAGATTTACAAGTTCGTACAATTCAAAAGGCTTTCAAAAATAATAGCATAGGTAATCGTAAAATATTTTGACAGTCAAAAGTAAATTGGGTTATACATATTTTGAAAATTTGGTTTAGAAAATTACTGTGGTAATATGTTGAATAACCGATATTGAGCAAATGAGTTGAGTTTTCCATACAATGACAGGATTTCGTTCGATCAGTTTGTATGGTAGCTATATTTTATACTAATGCAATCTGAACAATTTCTTTGGAGATGATACTGCTGTTTAGGAAAATAAGTTATGCCAAAGTTTGTGCAGATAGCTCTTCAAATAAACAAGTTTTCCATACACTGACATGATTTTGTTCGATCAGTTTGTATAACAGCTATATGATATAGTAAACCGATCTAAATAATTTTTGCGAAGATTACACTGCTGCTTAGAGAAATAAGACATGCCAAGTTTTGTGTAGATATCTTTTTAAATAAAAAAGTTTTTCATAAACACTCCTGATTTTAATCGGTCAGTTTGTATGGCAGCTATACGATAAATTTATCCGATTTGAATAATTTTTTAAAATATTATACCATTCTATTAAATAATAATCTGTGACGAATTTCGTGTAGATAGCTCAGCAAATGAAAAAGTTTTCCATACAAGAACATTAATTATATGGATCAGTTTATATGACAGCTATCTGTTATAGTGAACCGATCTAAATAATTTCTTCCGAGAAAGTACTGCTGCTTAAAAAAATTAATTATGCCAGGTTTTGTGCAGATATCTTTTAAAATAAATAAGTTATTCATATAAGGACTTCATGACATTTTCAGGAATTTTAGAGTCTTCATGAATTTAATTTGTATTGTTCTTGATCAACCTAATAATTATATATAAATATAAATATATACACTGCTATTTTCACACAAAAATGTGCAATAAAGATTGAAAGTCAGTTTCCATTTCATTTGAAACCGCAAATATTTGCACAGAAAATAAATATTTTCAACAACAAGTAGACAGTAAAAATTAAATCAGCTGTCATGCGGTTTTGACTTTAGCGCCAACTGTGTTTGGCAGCCAACTAACGGTTTAAGGCAACACACATGCGCTTAGACACATGTGCCGCCATATGAGCTAAGTCGTTTTCTTCTGCTGTCGCAGACAACAACAGCAGCAATTAAGTGACTGCGCATGCGCACAAACTGGCAAACCGTCAACACAGCAAATGAAAAAAGTGAAGAGAGCGCGACAAGACGCATAAAAAGCGCGCGCATATTACACTTATGTTGTGTTGCCAACACTCATACGCGCTTGTGTGTGTGAGTATGCGTCTGGCTTAGACCACTTTCACTGCAAGCTTGCCGTAAAAATTAAACTTGCAACTTGTGTTTGCAATTTCAGCCACACTGTGACAGCTTGCAACACCATACTGCATATTTAGACAGCGTTTGCGCGCTGTGAAAAATAAATAATGAAATAGAAATGCAGAAAATGCTAGTAAAAAGTAATAAAAAATATTTTAAATATGCATTTCTTGCCATAAAAGTTGACAAGTGCGTCTTTGTTGGCAATAAAATGTGTTTGCTACATTTCACGCATGCAACATAGTGGCTAGAGATATTGCTGTTGCAATGTTGCAATGTTGCATGGATGTATGAATATATAAATATAATTGTCTAGTTTATATTTCTTGCATATAAATGCATGCCAGCAAACACATATATAAATATGTATATGTATATATATATTTATATAAATATGTAAATATATTTATATGCCTGCGTATATATTTCAGTCTATTTCATCATTTTCCTCACCTCCCAGCTCACTAATATCTAGCCCATTAGTCGCTTGGTTAGTTCATTCATATGCTCCGTTAATTTTCCCATTGGATATGCCGTTGTCTGCCGGTTTTTGTTTACATTTTCCCGATGTCTCGGTTTTCAGTGTTTTTTCTCCATTTTTTACACTTCTTATTGCCACATTGAAATGTGTGAAAAATGCCTGCTCGTGCAATTACATATGCGAGTATGTACATAACTTCACATGGTATTCGAAGCCTTTCTTTTAGTTTTTTTTCTACACGCCTGTGCCTGCTTACTTGCAGTCGATACGCGCATGCGTAGAAAGTCATTCAGTGAATGACAGTTTGGCATACTGAGAATATATTTCTCGACTTTTATGATATATCCCTATAAAATAACAAATATATATAATAACATGAAAATTATAAGACGTTAGGTCAGACTGAAGACGTGAGAAAGGCGTAACTTTGACAATTTTAATCTGGAAATAAAATAAAGTAATCGAAAAAAGTATTAATTTTTTAATTAAAATTCTTTCCAAAATAAGAAAAAAGCCCCCGACTATATCGAGTTTATAATAGACTTCCAGGCACATTTGATAGAGCATTAAAGTTTATTAAAATATTTAAAAACATTTTTTTTGGTCAATTTGTTCTACAGCTATATGCTAGTGTTCCGAGTCAAATAATTTTTTCGGAGATTTTAGCATTACTTTTGACCACAATCTATTTCAAATCTCGTGAGTAGATCATGTCAAATAAAAGAGTTTTCAATATAAGAAATTAATTTTGATTGTTGAGTGTGTATGGTAGCTATACGCTATAGTAGTCCAATCTAAATAATTTCTTCAGAGATTATACTGTTGCTTCGAGCAATAATCTTAACCGCATTTCGTAAGGTTACCTTTTCAAAAAGTTTTTCATATAAAGACCGAGTTTATACCGATAAGTTTGTATGGCAGCTATATGCTATAGTGATCCGATCTGAATAATTTCTTTGGAAATTGTACTGTAGCTTCCGGTAATAGTCTGTGCCAAATTTCGTAAAGACAGCTCTTCAAATAAAAAAGTTTTCCATACAAGAACAAGACTTGTACCGATCACTTTGTATGACAGCTATATGTTATAGTGATGCAATAACGGTGGTTTTAACAAATGGAGGGCTCGTTGAGGAGAAAAGGAGGTGGGCAAAATTTCATAACGATATCTCAGAACTGTGGGACAAGGCTAGACTAAAGAAACAGGGAGCTATTTTCTGCATCAGTCTTTTGATATGTCAATACTTTTCATATAAGTATGAAACTCTGTTTAAAACTTTGTTGTAAAGTAAATGTACATAACAATTTTTGCATTGCTTGAACTTCCAATCACAGCTTTGGCCATTTGAAATTGAAAGTCATTGCTGCGTTTACAGCCACATTTATTGCCTTCGATGGTCACTACTTGGCAGTTAATTATCACTACTTAACGCAAGTCTTTACTTTTCCATTAATGCATACTTATTTGCTGCAGTTATATATGGGCAGCTGCTTAACTGGTAAATCGATTTTGTAATCAAAAGAAACACGATATTGGCTAACGGTTATTGGCACTTAATAGCCAGCTGAATGGACTCTCCATTAAAATTTTTTAATTTTATGAATGCTTTAATTGAAATTGAATGTGACTGAAGGTAAAAATTAAACAAAATGTTTTGTCAGACAAT
>NW_017537656.1:445398-446926 GCF_001853355.1 Bactrocera latifrons | reverse complement strand
TTTAGAAAATATTTTAAATCTTATTTTTTTATTTAAGGCTGAATTTGTGGAGAAGTTAAAAAATGACATAAATGTCAAAACAGCAGCAAAACAGTTCTTAGAAAATTTGTGATTTGGTATTGGGGAAATCGCAGGTGAAGTCCTAAAAGACTAAACTGATACCTAAAAAGCAGTAAGAGCAGGATCAGTAGGTTTGTGCCGACAGCGTACATGTTTAGCTACACTTTTTATTTAATATTAACTTTATTTTGCAATCTTTTTTATTTTTTTAAATTTTTTGTGACTAATTAAACTCATTTATAATAAAAACAATTTCAATTTTTCGATATTAATTTTTGTAATTAATAAATTTTTATTTTACAAAAAAATGCAAAAATTTAAGTGTTAATTAAACTTTTTACTCAAAAAGTATTTCTCTCTTAATATTTGTAAAATGTCACGCCGCATAACATCCTTAAAATCAGTCCTCATTGGTACACCATGCCGTATGATGAATGTCAGTTTCCCCAGTTGTTCGGGAAAATAAATGACACGGCGTATGATGAACTTTATAACTATTCCAGCTGAAGTGGATAACTTTTTTTTATTTAATAAATTAATTTAGATACTATTTATATTAATAAATTTTGAATTAAATTACAACTGCTCAAATTCAAATAATAAAAATTTCAATCCTCTACAATTTCTGAATATTATTTTTACCATTATTGTCCACAATATTCCCATAAATGTTCACACAACAATAACTATGGAATTTCCCTTTCAGAAATAGTTACATGTTTCGTTTGTCATTTCATGTCATATATGTTTAATGACATACTTTGCGCAACAATTATCTATCGATTGTGGTGCAATTAACGACATTTCTGGTAACTAGTGCAACACAGCTCCGATTGGCTGCAAACAAATCGCTTCAACAAGTATGGGAATAACGAAAATTGCTTAAATACATGGTAAATCAAGTATAATTGAACAATATGAAGGAAGAAAATAGTCAACTGCAAAAGTTTATCGGGGTCAAAGTAAGCCAAAGTGAGGCAGTGAGCGCTAAGACAAAAGTTGTATCAAGCATTTGTGGGATATGGTTTGCAGAATTGTTAGTTTTTTTTATTATAAAGCTGGGAAAAATATTATAGAAGTTTTGAACATTTTTTTTACAGCTTTTCTCTTATTTTTTTCAATAAAAATGATTAAATTTAATAGTTTGTACAATTCATAATTTAATTTTATTAATTAAAAAGGATTTTTATCGTAAAAAATCGTCATAACTGGACAAGCTGGCTGGTATATTGTGCCATTATAATGTCATAATGCATTCATATAGTATGTACATATGAATGTGCTGAATAGGATATCAAAACTGAAATCTCAGCGAAAAATTAAACAAACTATAAAAAAATTAAGTTTTAATAAAATGAAAACTAATTTAAGACAAATTTTAAATTTTGCAAAATGATAAAAAATTAAAATGAAAGTTAAAAATTTAATTTAATTTACAATTGAAGGTAAATTAAAAAAAATTACAAAG
>NW_017537656.1:422551-444707 GCF_001853355.1 Bactrocera latifrons | reverse complement strand
AAAAGTTAGAAAATAATACAAAATATAAACAAATAAAAATATTTTTGACGCTTGCAATAATTTTATTTTAATGTCGCAGCGCAAGGCAACCACGCGGAAATTTTAATTAAGAAATGTCGCCATAACATTCTACAACTTTAAACACCTATACACTTTCTCAGTAATGAATATAATCTTATATGTATATTCTACAATATATGTGAAACCAAATAGACATATAAATTTAAATATCAGTATGCCAGCAATAGCAGCCGTATTATAAAGCTATAAATTTACCGTTGTTAGCTCTGTTGCATTTCCTTCTCAAGTCAGTCAGCAAGCAAGCAAGCGTGACACCTACACGCATGCGCAACAAGCTAATGCTGCTCCACACCAGACAACCAACCACCGAACCAAGCAGCCAGCCTCATTGACAAATGAGTGGACGCACAAGACATGAATTGACATAAATTTGGCCCACTGTAAAGCTTACAGAGCAGTAATGCTGTGGGCTTAATTGCTGAATCGCTTGCTTTTTTTGTATAATAACGTGTGTATGGTTGTATTTGTTAGTGTGTGGGGGGAAATAATTTACAATTATCTAGCTTGGCCACTTGATTTATTTTAATTTTGCTTTATCCACGCAAATATATTTTAAATATCTTTTCTGTCTCATATTTGTAATTTTTCTTCAACGACCGAAGCATATCTGATTTTGCTTTCATTATCTCTTAATACTTTTTTACGTTTCGTTTGCTTTTCTGCTGGCATTCCTTGTCATAATCAGTCAAATCGGCAACTCGCTCCATTAGTGTGGTGGAGTGTGCAAAAAAGAAATGCGTGAATAGAAAAATTACATCATTGATGGCTGTGCTGTGACATAAGTGTCTTGGCGATGTCAAAGTGAAAAGTGTAAAGAAATGTTATTTGCAGTCGACAGCACAGAAAGTGCAAGAAAATTGCAGAAATTATGGAATGTGCAACACTATTGCACTATCAACGCTGTGCGGCTTCTACACTTTCTATCACGCATCTTATAGCTCCTAGAGTTGATGTGCCGGGTCTGAAGCCGTGTTGTCCAAAGGAGAGTTCTCCAGCTTCGTTGATAGCCGCTTCGAGCCTTTCATGGCGCTTTCCCGCTGTGTCAGGCATGCATGGTGGACGGTATGCTGATAGCAAGTTGGAATCTAATTTTCCCTTACTAATTAGCGCCAGTCGTTGTTTTTTCCAGGGTTCAGAGAATATTCTGGTTTCGAGGCAGGCATTGTATATATTCAAAAGTACTACCGGTCACCCTGCAGCGTTTATATGCAGAATTTCTGCTGGGATCTCGCCCGTGTCGGGTGATTTGTTGGTCCTGAGCTTGGCTTTCCAGTGGCTATAGTTGCAGCTCTTTGAGGGTGAAGTGGAGAATTTGTGGAAGTCTGTCGAAGTTTTTTGAATTTGTTTTACGAAAATTTTTTTTTGTATTTTTATAATAATAGTTATTATTTATTTTGTTGAATTTTTTCTTAATTTCATAGTTGAAAATTTAAATATTTTTTTATTACTATAAACAACGTGATAAGCAATATTTTTGTGTGTATGTATGTCCGTATGTTTGTACATACATATGCGTGTACTTGTTATAAATTTAACATCACTTTTTTACAATTAAAAGAAAATATTTAATAATTACTGAAACACACACTTGGCATTATGTAACTGAAATTTCTGAGAAAAAAAAATTCAAAACTGTGCTGAAATCATTGCAGCAGTGCCTACACATTAACAAATAATTATCCTTAAATAATAACAATAAATAATGCTGTAAGCAACAAAAGCCAACAGTGATAATGTGCCTTAAAAATGAGTGGAAAATAAAAAACGTTTAGTTATCAAACCAATTTAACTTAAACCAGCAATAAAGTGCCACGCCTACAACTTGAAATACTCAAATACTCAAAATAACGACGGCGCTTAATAAAAACTGCAACACGCCACACGCCTACACTACGTGATACAACAACACAACTAGCAGCTAAATTAATAATAATAAAAATTGTACAATAACAACTGCGTTGCCTCATAATGAGTAGCCAACCGGCCAGCCAGCCCGACAGCATCGACTTAGCCTATGACATGTGGGCTGGCCAATTCGAATTTGTCGGACCCGCCGCTAATGTCACGAACAGCAGCTACAACAGCAGCAGCAACAGCAACAGCACCACCAGCAGTACAATAACACTCAACAACAACAATAGCAGCAACAACAACATACGCTTCGGTAGTGACAAGCACAAAGCCAGTCATAGCGGTTCAACGGAGAGCTTAGAAGATTTGAATCTCAACTTCGACACCACATCGACGCAGGCGACGCTCAACAGCAACGCCTATACGCTGGGTTGTAATCAATATCAATATAATTTTGGCAAGCAACCAATACTGATAGATCAGGAGCAATTTCTGAGCTTGAATCCGGCTGACTTTGAGGATATTGTGCCATCGGGCCCCAATTCGTTGGTGTTCATCGAGAATAAATTGAGTGACGATAATTGTGAGAGTGAACAACAAGTCAACAACAATAACAATAATAATAACAATAACAATAGTAAATTGGTGAATTTGGAAACTTTAACGAGCAAGTTCAATTCGAACAAAACGAATAATACGAATACAAACGGTTTTAAATTGGAAAATTTGAAGAATTTCAAAAATAAATTACTTTGTGATTTCGAAGACAAGGCGTCGTTGGTGAATGGTGGCGCGGTTGTGGGCGTTGTGAATAACGGTAGCATCGGTAGTGTTGTGGATGTTGCTGATATGCAATCGCATCATTGCTGCAACAACAAAATGAGTGGGCTGAGCGCCGAAATGTGCGATAATCTCAATGAACAAGTAAGCATTTTTTATTAAAAATGTGTTTTTTTCAAATATGTAAATGTAACAATGTGCAATAACTAAAATGATTTTTAATAATATATAATTTTTGACGATGTAAGCAGCTAAACGCTTTTTCTTAGCGCTTGCTCAATTTTCAAAGGCTAAAAGCTGTTTCAGACTGCTGCTTAATTGAGTCAATTAAATATTAAACACATTATGTAATTATAATAAAATTTCTTTATTGTGGAATTAAATGTTTATAAGTAATTTAACTTCTAGTTAATTACTAAGGCCATTAATTGAGTCAATTAAAGGTTTTTTATTTTTTATTAACAACTATCAAGTCTAAACTCACTCCTGGTTGGATAAAAATTGACAATAATTTCTTGTATGAATTTATCACCTCTTTATTAAGGCATTTAAACATTAAGAACATTACTTCATATAATAATTTTTTTTAATTGAACAATTAAATGTTTCCAAGTAATTTACCTTCTAATTTGAACAACAAGAAAGATCACTAATTATTCAATCAGACCGTCGCTTAATTGAGGCAATTAAGAATTTTTACTTTTTTAATTGACGATCGTCCTAAAATTTTATTAAAATCGGTCTAGCCGTTTCGGAGTTTATGAGGAAAGTACTAATGTGGACAAAAATAGTAAGACTTTTTAATTTAAATTCCTCTCTCAAATCCTTGAGTAATTTTTTGCTCATAGTAGTCATAGAAAGATAAAATTTCACTTTCTCTTTTAAATACCTGCATACATAGGGGAGTCTATACATTAATATCGATCCATTTAATAGTAGAAAATTTTCTAATTATCAAAAAAATACAGTTGACCTGTACTAGTAGCTACAAAAACAAATACAGAGGATAGAAAACACACCTATATTAAAATCCATGTTATTGGCATACATATACATAAAATAAGTACATATTTAATAGGAAACCCATATTATTACAAACACATATGCACTGCACTCCTTCATGACCTCCATCCACTATACATACCCATCAATGACAACAACAATGAAACTCAGCTCTAAATGGATTTACTTTGCTTGTATAAAAGTGTCCACATTCTCTGCTCTCCTGAACAAATTTCTGCTGCTTGGGGATAATTTTCGAAGGGAGAGAATTGAAAAATTTCAGAAAAAAGTGAAATGGCTAATGGTGCGGTAATGATGGGTTAAAAATTACTTACGTCCAATAGTTCGATGAATTTATCTAATATTTTTGCTTGTTTGCTCACTGGTTGTTAGGTGTAATTAATTCTGACCCAGTGCCATTTAATGGGTGCATTTGTATGGGTGAGAAGATGTCACGATACACATGTTTAGATGTTAGTATATGTATATGGTGTATATACTACATGGGTTACGTACGKACGGGCGCGGCAAACCATTCATAATTCAAACCATTTTATTTGTTAGACAAATACCAGCAATTTTATCGGGTTTTGTGGCGGATACTTGCTATTTGCCTATAAACTGTTGCGTGTATGTATGTAAAATATAACGGCTAGTGTCGATATTTATATATGACGTTCATATGTTACGCAGTGGCTTTATGCAAGGGGGAGCGACAAGGTATTTTTAACTTTACTGTTAATTTTTTCAAGTTCAAGGCCACTGTTTGAATTTAGTTTTATTATTTTGTATTGCCTATCATGGAAGTCTGGTATTCTTTATTTTATACATGCACACCCAGAAGAAAATATAAAGGGAGCTTCATGATATACGAGGGCAGCTTGCATAAATAATTTTTCAGAGCAAATTCAAGCTGTCTTCGATTCAGCAAGCTTTAGAGAGTGGCGAATCGAACAACATAAATTGGTATAACGAAAAGTTCGTATTATACCAGTTTATACCACTTATATAAAATATGCATATATAATAGTATAAATGCAGTAAAGTGGTATAAATAGTGTAATCTTTATTTTACCAATTTATATCAGTTTATGCCAGTTTAAGTTCAGAAGTTATACCACTTTATATAGTTCGCTTGAATAATTGTTTCATAGTAAATACAAGCTGTCTTCGATTCAGCAGGCTTTGGTGAGTCGCGAATCGAACAAGCAACTGGTATAATAGCAATAAGGTGCTGTAACCAAATATCTATACCTATACTAGTTCAAATGAAAAACAGTGGTATAAAAATGGTATAAATCTAGATTATACCAATTTTTACTAGGTTGTGCCAGTTTAATTCCAAAAGTTATACCAGTTTATAAAATCTAATCCTAATTTGCTACAGATGATATGTAAACTAGTATTGTACAATATGATAAGTGAACAATATTTATTAATATGATTAAAAAGCAAAAAGCTATATTATATCAGTTTATACCAGGTTGTATCATTTAAGTTACAAAAGTTATGCCAGTTTATTTATTTAAATTCTAATTTGCAACAGAAGATATTTAAACTATTATACATGCAATAAAGTGGTACAAAGAAAATTTCAAATTATACCAGTTTAATTCCAGACGTTATACCAGTTCATTCGATCAAATTCAAATCTTCCGTAGGAGCGTAGTTACTCTTGTTTTCTGCCACTATGTTTCATATAGTCCCCTTGAGACGACAATGTCTACAATAATCCACATGTCGAATATCACCAAATAAAACAGTTGCTTTTTAGTTTCAATATTTGTTAGCTCACCCTCGTAAATGTTTGTTAATTTATAAAAATGTCTACCTATCTAATATCTCTGAAACTATTTACATAATTACAGCAATATTTATGAACCACTGTCATTTACTATTAGCCGCCACCCTATTCTTCGTGCAACACAACCGTTTAATAATATAAAACTGACCACTTTGACTGCTCGTGAATTTAGTCGAGCAAAAATACACGCGGTGAAATTATTAATGAAACACAAGTCAAGGCGAAAAGACGACAAACGGTTAAAATTATAAGAAAACGATTAAAATGTCGAGTGCGGATGAAGAAAGTGAGGTAATAAAAGTAGATGGATAAAGCAAAAGAAAGAAGAGTATGAAGAAAGAAAAATATACTATATTTTTAATATTCATTAAATATAGAGGGATAACAATGTGAAGAGTTATTAATATGGTAAAAAATTATATGTAATAGAAAATTTGGAAATTGGCTGAAAAATTTGTTTAAAAAGTATAGAAAATTTAATGAAACGTGCAGCTAAATCAATTAAATAAAGGCATAATTAAGCTTCAACATTCCTCATACATAACTACATGCATATATAAAGAATTGTGATATTTGTAAAGTGCATATAAAGAATGAAGAAATTGCTTCTAAAATGGATACATCGATAAAAGTACTTGTAGTATTTCTTGCAATCGACTACATATAACTTTGAATGCGTAGTTTTCTTTAAAAAATAATAAAAATGTACAGTGAACATAAAGATCTGGGTGTCTCTTATCAAAATTATCAAAAGCATTGCGGTACTGAAACATTAATGGTTATAAAAAAATATCGAACAAATTGATACTGAATATTATCGGAACTACTCAGTTCGAGGTTAAAAGCATAAAAATCGCTTTCTGTAACTTTTGAAACCAAACTTCTCGAACTGAGTAGCTCTGATATCTTAAGAAATAAAAATAGCCGGCAAGAAGTGACAATCGATTCACGCTGTCAACAAAAAAATGGTGCTGAACATGCTGCAAACTTTTATACAAACAGAGGATGGAAATTCATCTTTGGAAAAGCCGTGAAATCCTCAGTTATTAATTAAAAATAAATTTACGTCAAGTTTACGTAACCGGAACGGACCTGGATTCATATCCGGCCGAGGACTGTCAACTCGGTAGTACTCTTCAAAATTATTTCAGAAATTTTTTCTGCCGCGACAACAACAGCAATGTGTATTCTTTCAGGATCTTTTGCCGAATTTTTTATGTGACGGAAGAGACAATTAAATTATTGACAATCAAAAAGCAATTAATAAAAAATCGGTGACCTTTCATTAACTCCAAACGTTCGATTTTACATTTCCAAAGAAATAACTAATCGTATTAGTAAAATAAAGCATTGACTAAGTCCTTCACGTTCAAAAACGAAAGATCCTACAAAATGTGGCGAAAGCATTAATTTCTTATATGAATTATTTAACAGAGAGAATTCATATACTTTTCGATTTGTATTTATAAGATAATAATTCTGTCTTGTAATTAATAACATTTACTAATTAATAATCGATAAATAATTTTTTATCGATATGTTTATATTAATATAATCGATAACTTTTTTCGACTTACTGCAACTCTTGTGGATTTCAGCATATTTTTATTTTAAGCTAAAAACTATCATGTAGTAAAAATATGATATGTTGATAATCGATAAATTAATATTAATAATAATCGATAAAATTTTATTAGCATAATCGATATATTTTAAAATTATAAATTATAAATTATTAAGCATGATAAAATATAATCCTTAAATTAATTAGTACTACTCATTAGTTCATTAAAGATAATTTTTATTTACATTTTTATAATCGATAACTTTTTGAGACTTACTGCAGTTTTTGTGTATTTTCAATCTATCTTTGTTTTAAGCTAAAAACTCTATCGTTTGGTTAAAAATATTATATGTTGGTAATCGATAAGTTAATAATAATAATAATCGATACAATATTATTTGTATAATCGATTAATTTTTTAAAATATAGTCTATAAGTTATTTAACACTACCGATTCATTATTTAAGAGTAATTTTTTTTATTACATATTTATAATCGATAAATTTGGTATTATTAAAAATCGATAAATTTTTAGGTATTCTTGAAATTAATTATACGTTTATATTACGTTTCTAAAATTCGTTAAGACCGTTAAACATATTGTGTTCAAAGCTCTCAGCATTTACAAAAACGTCGTGCAATTGACTAAAGTGCCATTAATTTAACCCATTTGTCAATTTGCGCGCAATTTCAATTAAATGTCATTTACTAAACAAAAAATGGCGATACAAATGAAAAATTATGCATAAATGCTCCGGCGACCCATTTAAGCAGAAAATCGCATTTAATCAGCTGCATGTAAAGCCTTATCGTGCGGGCGCTGTGTGCAGCTCACTGCGCAGTCGATCTGCTGCTGCTTCCCGCTGGGCTATCACTTAATTAGTGCCAATGCCTTTCGAAATCACAAGCGCCTTTGTGCATGTAATTAAATATGACTTTATGGCTTACATTTTTTAAGATTTACGCTGCGCTGCGTCGCGTTTTCTCCGAAGTGATAAGTGCGCTGCGAATAAAGAGGTGAAATAATATGTATGTATGTATATGATAAAATTCGTTCGTTGTATAATGCCACTGTTGCAACATGTTGCATATATAATATGTTTTCTATAGTGAATATATTTATATAGAGTATGTATACTTCGTATCACAAGTCCAATTGGTCACAAAGTTTCCACTTGATTAGGCTGCGGAAATGCGTTGCGATACTATGCTAAATGCGCCTTGGCAGTAAGAAGAACAACTCAAGTATATAATTGTAAAATATGTAAGAAAATAATATTTAGTAAAAAATCATATAAATATTTGTATTATATATATAAACATATGTATTTATTATTTACCACTTCTTGTTTTGTTTTCGTTTTGCAAGGGTTAATATCAATCAATAATTTCACTTAGTTTACATACAAACAATTTTCACTCACAACACCATATATTTATGTATATACACACGTATATCTTCATTGAAACAAAGGCAACTGCTGACATATGTACATGCATATAATGTACCCATAATATCCATTAGTCAATTGCTTCGAACTCGTTCACTCATATTTTGCTCCCGAGACGGACTACAATGAACGCATTTCCTATTTTTAGCGCAAATGTAATGAAAATATTTGCTTGGCAATTTTTATTTTTCTTCGAATTTACTTTATTTATAAATTTAATGAATTTTCCAGAGCTTGTCATTGTAGGAAAATTTATTATAAAAATATTTCAACACATTTTTTTACAAAATTGCTTCAATAATATAACTTTTAAACCGCTATTTCTTTAACGTGAGCGAAAAAAGCTTTAAGCTGTCACCATTTAAAAAATATTTGTATTATTTATTATAAGTTCTTTCCTTAAATTTTGTGAAAAAAAAAATTGTGTAAAAAGTTACTAACGCATTTCCGAGCTATTAACTGTTTAGCTTTCAACAAAATTTTGATATGAAAAAAGCTTTCAATAAACTTCGAAAAAAAACTTCGAGAAATTTTGAAATATTTTTAAGTTGTTTAACATCTTATTTTCTTATAAAAATTAAAAAGCTTTCATTAGTGTAAAGGAAAGAAGTTTTAAGCATTCGAAATTAAAAAAGTTGTGTAATACATCACTAACTCCTTTTTAACCTATTCAATGTTGAGCTTACATATAGAAATGAAAAGAGCTTTCAACAAAATTCTAAAAAAGCCCAGATAAATTTTTAAAGAGACTCAAAAGTTAGTTAATACGTAACCAGTAAACTCTGCTTAAGTTTAAACATTCCTATAAGAATGAAAAAAGCTTTCATTAAAATTAAAATTCCTATAACGCTTTTGAAAGAAAAAAATCCATTATATAGTGAAAAAATTTTATCGGTCTAATTAAATCACAATAATGAAAGCTTCAGAAGTCGGAAGCGCTTAACAAACTTTATATGTAAACGTCGATCTCATAAAAGCTTTCACGCAAACCAATTTCATATCAAAGAGAAAGAAAGCTTTTACCATTCTTATTAAATTACAACAAAGAAAGCTTTTGAAGTTGGAAGCCACATATACTTACATGCAATGTTTTCATGAAGAAATAGAGGATTAAACTTACATCTTAAACTCAAAAATGTTTGTACGCAAAACATATTATTATTAAGGTAAACGTTTATACCGTTGGCTTTAAGGAATCTTTGCGAAGTTGAAAGCCTTAAAGATACTCAAATGCACACCTAAACCTCTTATTAAAGCTTTTGCAGAACACACTTTCATATTAAAGCTTTCAGCATTGTGCTTAAATTGTAATAAAGAAAATGTATGAAATGGAAGGCTCTTACAAATTTTCGAACTTTCGCCCAAAGCTCATTAAAAGCTTTTAAGTCAAAAAATTTTCATCTTAAAGTGAAAAGGAATTTATTGTTCTCAATAAATTTTCAAGATTTTCATTTTTTGCGAAAAACTGTTGACTGACAAAGCTTAAAGTTTCTCGCACACAGATAATTCATGAAAAGCTTTCACCTACAATTTTTGTATATAAAAAAGAAAAAGCTTTCATCTTTCTCAGTGCGTGGCATAGTGCAAAGCTTATTTAGCTTAAAGTTTTTCAGTGTACGTTACAAAGCTTCGCAAAGCAACGTTTTCTTTGTAGTATATAATATATTATATTATATTTTTTCAATCGACTTGATACTATGAAAGTATATATCAAATCGTCACTACCTACTTCGAAAGCTCGAATCGGATTACCAAAATCTACTCTTTCCAGCTAAAGCTGTGTATATTTACGTTAATATCAGCTGTTGGCCCATATTGTTATGCATTTTACACATCACAATAACAACGGTTAACATAAGAAAGCATATCTTAATGCAACGCAGCACAATTAGATGTAACGTAGCATAATATAAATTGACATATACAGCAAAACATTACGTAATATGACTAACATATCAACATAGCATAGCATACCACAGCACAGTACAACATACCATAACATGACTCAATATAAAATAACATGACTAACGTAGCAACATGGCATAACATAATTCAGCATCGCATAACATAACGCAACAAAAAATAAGATAGCACAACATAACATGACTTAAATACATATCATAACATAACATAGCGCAACGTAATACGACAGAGCATAACATAACTTAACATAACATATTTTAGCATATCACACCATAAAATAGCACAGGTTGGTATAACATACGTAGCAAAACGTAACATAAAATACTATAACATAACATAAGAAAACATAACATAACTAAACATAACATAACATAACATTAAATAGCATAAAATTACATAACATGGCACAACATAACATAACATAACACAATAAAAGATGACATTATTTAATATAGCACTGAATATTTTTATATAACTTACAGCTGCATAACATATTGTCAATACCCGATACTTTTGTTTGCTGGGCAGCAACTATTGCACGCTTACTTTATGTATGTATATGTAGTCGTATATATGTACCTACATGCAAACACATTTACCTAAGCATAACAGAGTGTGCTATGCGGTCACCAAGAAAGCGCATTAAGTGACTTTGGTTGACAGTTTTGTCACTCCGCCTAGCTGCATATGTGTGTGTTATATGTTGCTGTGCGCAACAATAATTCAACAACAACAACACTACGCTTGGGAGTAATTGAAGCTTTTTTTCATTACACAAGTGCATTGTTTTGTGATTCTCCGGATTTAATTACACATTTTCCCTACCGACTGCTATATTTGTGCAGCTATTAATATTTGCATGTGTGTGTGTGTTGTAGAGACTGTGGAACTACCTACTATGTGCTGGTAGCTTATAGTATGTTTATGCTGTTAGGCTGCCTCAACTTGTCCGTCTAGCGATATGTAAATATTTAGACGAAAAATGTGAAAACAAAAGTCAACAGAAATATGTGTGCAATACAAAAACAAAGAGAAGTAGGAAAATAGTTTATAGTAGCCACATATTTGGCAGCCACTACCATTTAGGCCACATTTCATTCTAAATACACACACACACACACATTGACGAAGATGTTTCGCCAACGCTAGTGGCGCTCGTGGCCCGCTTTGGGCGCCCAGACAGCCAGGCAGCCGGTCGGTGGTGAGGCCAGTTTGTGAGAGATAGTTGGAAGTTCTCAAAAACCGTATTGAGTTGGTTTTTCAGTTGTCAGTTCGCGGTGCTTTCTAATGTGCCAACGGACTGACATACAACGAATATATATATATACATATGTATATACGTATATACATGTGTATACAAATATGTTTATAGAAAAGTTGCCTGTCGGTCATATGTAGAAGAACGGTGCAAACGATTGACGTCGGACCGCATCAGTCTAATGTGTGTCTCGCGCGTTGTTGGAAATGTGCGCGCCGGAATAAAGTGTTTTTCAAAATTCGCAGAAAACAGTTTAAATACGAGTGCACATATTTGTATACAAATATATAATATAATTAAACTATGTGTTTTAAAATATATTTATAAATATTGTGCAATTAATTGAAATATATTATATACATATAAATATATGTGTGTGTTGAGTATTTGGCAACTTTTAGTTTGCAAAAAATAGGTTCAATGAATATATAAAGCAATTTTGGGTAAAATACATAATAAAATATTTTTTTTTTTTGTCGGGAAAATATAAATATATATAATTTTTTAACCAAAGCCTTGAAGATAATAATAAATACGCCATAAATTTACGCAAATATCTGCCTGTATGTAAAATTAAATATTAACGAGGTGCTAAGAATCGGCTAAGTCAAGTTGTGTCTGTTGAATAGATCAAATTTATATTTTTTTTTATAGAAAACAGGCTCTTAATTCCTCACATATTTTATTCAAGAAAAGTAATCTCTTTTTTTAATGTCATTCAGAAATCCTCTTTCCTTTCGACTGCTTCGCTGATAACTTGACAAACTCCAGAGGAAAAGATTACCGAAAACTTAAACCACTGCGCCTGGGAAGTTAATCCTAGTGGCATCTGCTGCGCGCACATACTTCTGAGAGGTATGTGGCTGGGCCCGCGTCGTTGGTGCATATGCGCAGTGAGCTTTTTCACGGATGAATCGAAGCACTAGGAGGAGGTTGTAGGTGGAGTTTTCTGTCGTTAGCTCTCAATTAACTTTACATTTACAGATTGCCAGGCCACTGTCACAGAAGTGACAGTAATTGAAGGTAGCAGCAGATTAATTCTTCAAATTACGGTTTCATTTAGCGCGCTGTCCAGGCCTTTTGTTGACATGCCTACGTCTTTTTGAGCCATACATTGAAGTTCTCAACGATTCATCTTAACGGACAAGCGTTTATGCCTTCACGAGAACCTAATTTAGCCTAACCTGACTTAACTTAACCTAACCCAGTCCAAGATTTTAGCGATTTTCTCTATGAAGAATTCGACCTAGTCTTTTTGCTGAAAAAAAGATGAAATAGCACGAAAAAGGTAACTTAACTCTGCTATCAGAAGAATGATAACGTACTCTCCTCGTGTGTTCTGCTATTAGATAACTGGGCTTCGCTGAAACTTGGCTTTCGTTCTTGTGCAGTTGCGAGATCCTTTTTGCTCAATATCGATTGCAAGAGATCCGCTAAGCTCGCTGCCCTCAATAAGACTAGCTTCTCCCTAGTTGTGGGGCTTCTAACATGCTATTGTTCTATCGGCATCTATGCTATAAGATGCACGTACAGAAACAGTTTGGAAGAGGACGAGTTGGAAATATCTCAATCTTTTCTTTTTTAATGTCACGCATTTACAAGATCAAGCCTTAAACACTTGAGAGCTCAGATATTCCACTGAACTGGTGGGCATAGAAGTGCATGAGCAAATTTGAATTGGCCACAAAGCGCTTTGTCCGTTTATGAGGTCGGATACAGAATTGTAAGTAGTAGTACAAGTGCGACCTCTGGACTAACCATTTAACCTAACCGAACCTACTGAAAAGAGCAGTGGATACCTCCAGAATAGTTTGATATTGGTGCTTGATTGTTAGCTATGTGGTTGTTGTTGTAGCGACAGTAAATATTTTCTAAATAATTTTAATGATTGCTGTCATGTTGACAGTTCTTGGTCGCATACAATCCGGTTACATAAACCGATCTATTGGGGGAGCAACTCTTTCGTTGATTCTTATTCATGGCAAATGTTTTTCAACTGACTTTTTTTATTGATTCTGAGTTAATTCTACAGAAATGATGATTTCATTGAAATTACTCATTCGTTCTTATATGGAAGCCTCTACAAAGAACCTTAATGCTTTTGGTAATCGGTCAAATCTTGAAGGTTGGCGAATCGAACAAATAACTGGTATAACTACAATAAACTGCTATTAAAATAATTGCTATAACTAAAATAAACTGGTTTAATTAAATACAAAATGAGAAGTGCGAGCTTATGCGATGTTAAGTCAAATCTAGTAAAGCTAGGTTAGCGAATCGAACAAACAATTGGTATAACTACAATGAACTGGTATAATCAAATAGAATGAGGAAGGGAAATGCAAGTTTATACTATGTTGATGAACCTTAGCGATACTTATGGCATAAAACTGTGTTGTTATTATATTTTCGCAAGTAATTTTCTTGAAAGAGAGCGCAGTTTAAACTAAGCGCGTGGAGTATTGATGAATGCTATGACTCTTATATATTATGCCAAGAGTTTCAGAAACTCTTGTTTGACTCTCTATATGTACAGTCTTATCACACATTTTGCCGGCGTGTGAGTGCTCAACAGTTACTTTGACTATACACATACAAACAGACAAATTAGATAAGACATGTTGCTTGTCGGCTTGTCAAGTGCAGCGCGAATCGAATGTAAACAAGCGGGGTGCGCAAAGTACACATTATACGCCGAGTCTGCTAGCCGGCCGGCAACGAGTGTCCAACTGTTGAAGCCAGTATGAAGTTAGTCCGTTTATATGTAAAAAATAGCAACAAAAAATACACATGTACTTAACAAAGCGGGCTGAAGATAATGAATGACTGACGACGCCACACATGTCGAGGGGTTAACTTTGAAATATGTACGAATGTCAAAAGAGTACAACAACAAAATATTGAATACGATAAATACCATTTATGAACAGTATGTGAACTCCACTTGCTCAAGAATTTTGCATATTTTAAATGGCATGCAGGAGCGTAGTAAAAACTAACTTCTAGCTGTTTATGGACAAATATGGGTTTTGTGGCAACGCCAACACTTGCACGTTGAACACTGAACTCTAGGCGTTAAATGCAACTGCTATTAGCGCTAATGCGGGCGTGCAAGATCTTCAGCAAATACAACAACAACATGGCCATTTCATAGACAAGTGTCATTACCGCTCCTGCTCTTCTGTCTGTACCCACTCCTTGCATGTGCCTACAGTTGAGAAGCAATTGTTTCTACACTGACTTCAGTCAGCGTGTAGCGAAGCTCAGTTGTTGTTGAGTGTGTCAGCGCATAAGACGTGTGTAAATATAGAAATATGAATTGAAAATTATTAAAAAAAAACAAGTATTCAAAACATAAAAAATAAAAAATAAAAAAAATTATAACAAAATATAAAACAAATTTAAAAAGTATAAAGAAAAAAACTATGAAAAAAATATTTTAAATAATTATTCAAAAAAATATTTAAAAAAAATATTAGAAAACAATTGTTTAAGACAAAAAAAAAAATTATTAAAAAAAATTAATAAAAAAATATTTATTAGTAGCAATGTGTAGAAACCAAATAAATTTGCGTCGTAACGAGGTAGTTTGGTGATTCATAAATTATAAATGAAATTTTGATAAAAAATAGTCAACATATATATATAACAAAACATAAAATCTGCAGCGCAAAATAAAATATTGAACAAATGCATTTGAAAAAACCAATGGCGGATGTGTTGCTCATTGATGATCTTCTCGGCGATTTGCGTGTACTAAAAAGCAGCTGTGTTAGTATTAGCGCTAATTGAAAATATAAAAAAACATATACACAAAAAGAAAATACCAAAAAAATGTAGAACATATATTACGTATAATATTTTTGTGTATGACATTTGCCCTGTGCGGCGCGTCAAACCGACATTAATTGCATGGCTTGCAAGGCTTACTTGTGTATATATCGTAAACTTAAATGCAAAATAACAAAATTTTTCATATCTAAAATTTTATGTTAAAAACCGCATATTGAAACATAATCTGAGTTTTGGTTATAAAGTGGTTATAAAATGGTTATATATGGGTTATAAAATAGTTATATATTGGTTATAAAATGGTTATGTATTGGTTATAAAATGGTTATGTATTTGTTATTACATCAAATAGCGATTTTTTTGATGATATGTTGTTTTGCATTTTAGGTGACGATATACCACATTTTGAAATTGTTAATGAAAAAAAATGAAAATATATTTATTTGTTTATTTACTTTGTCTTTGTACTGCTCACCGCTTATCAGACGGCTACTCATACATATATATTATATTATATTATATCTGACAGCGATTTTCTATGTTTTTTTTTTTTTTTTGACAATGTATTGTTTTGCTTTTTAGTTGACGATATACAATATTTACAAATAGAATTATTAAAAAATTAGAATATTATATTCATTTCTTTATTGCCGCTCGCCGCTCGCAGCTTATCAGCCGGCTGTTAATGTCTTTTTTACTATAAACTTTTACTTGTTGTTACACGTACTCACATTTTGCTTTTCCACTCTTTCTCTTTACAGTTGGAACTGCTACAACGTCAAGTCACCGACTTGGCTGACACACAGAATATCGCTGAGGATCGCACGACGCGCACAAAGACCGAATATGCTGTGCTGCAGACACGCTATCATATGCTCGAGGAGCAATATCGGGAGGTGAGTGGAGTTATATAATATTTTCTCGAGGAAATGTGGGGAAAAAGAGTGCTCTTAGTAGTAACTGATTGTTAAACTAACGTTTTAACTTGAAGAGAGGTATATTATACCTCTGAATGAACATCTTTGATTCGCGACTCCACTGTTTTAGTCTTGCAAAAGCTGATCAATAGAGGAAATAGTGCCTGGATATTTCCACCTAATCCTCCTCAATAAAACTTTACAACTACTGTCTCATAACATTTTTAGCGTTACCACATATATGTCTATAGGAAAAAATCCGGTAAGAACCTCTACTTACAGCGCCTACTAAGCGGTCCATTGGTCTAGTGCTAGAATGTAAGACGCCAAAGACGATTCAACTGTTGTGTAGTGTGGTGTTGTTACATTGCTCTCAGAGTTTATGCTCACATCCCCGAAAAAAGCTGCACCGTAGTAGGACTTCTGCCTAAAACTCACTACGATGATTCAGGAGCCTAAAGCTAAAACTCTCTCCCAGCGCCGAGCCATCCATAAAAAAAGCTTTTTGCGCCTCTTGTTCACCGACACCGTATATTATTCGTCGGTATGTGAGCGGAGAAAAAGCCGCCGCGAAGGAGGAGAGAATACGGCGTTGATATTTTTATGACCTAGTAATCTGAAATTCACAGTTTTCTTATCTTATTAAAGAACCCATAGCCTACATCAATATTTTTCGAATATTAGCGAGGACTCTCTCATGGAATTTAAATTCTTCGATAGTCTCCTTTTGGGAATAATTTCTAACTGATCTTGTTATTATTGACCAAAAGTTTAGTTTACTTCTTTCGGACCACAAGTTCGCCATTCTTGCTTTAAAAATTTTTAGTGGACGGGTCACCTGAAAGATCAACTGTTCTATTTCTTCATCTTTTCAATATCAAATTGTAAAACTCTCTTTCTTTTTCTCTCCGCTCAGTCCGAATTGCGCGCCGAAGAGCGTCTGGCCGAAGAACAAAAACGTTACCGTGAACTACTGGCACGCGTCGAACGCGAAGCGGCGCTCCAAAATGAAAATTGCCAAATCAAGATCAAAACTATAGAATTGGAAGCGAACACATTACGCGAAGAGGCACAACGCCTGCGCGTGCTCTGCGATAAACAAGCTAATGACTTGCATCGCACCGAAGAGAAATATGAATTGGCGCGCGATCAAATTGCTGCACTGCAACAGGATCTCGATGAGACGGTGCAGCGCGAACGCAAATACGAAGACGATAAGAAGGCGTCCGAGGAGCTAATGTTGGAGTTGAGCAAAGAATTGGAACGACTGCGCGCCGAAACGGGGCCAGCGCTGCCAACCACCTCGCCGGAGACAATAAGACTGGAAGAGCTGCATCAGGAACTGGAGGAGATGCGGCAAAAGAACAAAGGTATGCTGTCATATAATTGACTGTAGAGCTGTTTTTGTAAATAATATAAATATTTTTTAGCTTTGGAGGAGCAAAATGAAGAGCTGCAGGCGCAAGTGCTCACGCGCGGCGTGGAAGAGGGCCGCAATCTGCTGAACGGCACATTGAATAGCTTAGCGCAAGAGCTGGAGGAAATGTCACAAGCACAGGTGGGTGGCGCAAGTGATTTTTTTTATTAGCACTTAGCAAATATTTATATTATGCACTGCTTTGGGACACGCTACGAGCTTTTACAGCCAAGAAGCTTTCGCTCTAACACCGTCGCTCATGCTTACGCGCACACAACATACAACAAACACACTCATGAAAGCTTAACGCACACATAAACACTTGCACACACACTGCGGCATTGCTTTGGTATCAGGTTTGCAGAGCTTTTAGCAATAAGCTTGCAGCATAACAAAAAAATTGAATTAAAACAAGCGATCATAAAATGAACAGTTATAATTTTATTATTATATAAATTTTATTATCTTTTGTGCTGAGCTTAAAAGCTTTGCCTTATTATTTATTATATATTTTTTTTTAATTTTCAGTCTAGGTTGTTTTTTTTTAAGTTTTGTCTTGTCGCTCGTTTTTATATATTTTCTGCTTTGTTTCGTAACCTCACCTCGTACACATACTCGTATAAATCTCGTTATAATGCTCACTTTATCTATGCATATGTATATGTTGTTTATTATTTTGTATTCTCCTTTCTTTTATTTATTTTTATTACAGGATTCTGTGGATTCAGCCACATTAGCATCTCTAAGTCAGGTAATAAACAACAGAAATCAAAAGTGTTTAACCAAAAAGATGCAAAAACAAGTAATTTGTGTAGGAATGATTTAATATTGGTGTGGTATTGGTGATTGGTGAAAGCTTCTGAGGAAACTAACTCACTTAATAATAATAATCATAATATTTTGCTAATAACTGACAGTTAACCAGAGAAAGTTTATAGTATAATTTGTTATGAACAGATTGAATTTTATGCCATGCTGTGAAAGCTCGTTGAAAGTTGCATAAGAGAAAAGCTTCATATTATTCTTCGAATAACTGACAGTTAATAAGAAAGAGTAGATGGTGCACTTCGTAATAAAGATGTGAAATTGTATTCGACATGCTGTGAAAGCTCGCTGAAAGCTTCATAAGAGAAAATCTTCATATAAATCTTCGAATAACTGACATTTAACGAGAGGGAGTTGATTGTATACTGTGTTATAAAAAAGGAATTATGCGACATGCTGTGAAAGCTCGTTGAAAGCTTCGTAAGATTAACGTTGCTATAAAAATATCAAAAATATTAAAGCAGAGCGAGTACGGAAGAATAATCACTATCACAAATAATCACTAATCACATATAAAAAATAAATCCTAAAAATGTTCAAAATTTAGGAAAGTTTAGACGAACGAAAGCTTTTGAAAAGCTTAAGAGAGTTTTAGACGAGCAACAGCTTGCGAGAAAAACTTAAAAATATTTCATTAAAGTAAACATCATGCCTACATCATATAGCTGAAAATATAAAACAGTAGTCTTAATGAATGAATCTTTGGAGCTTCTTTTTTAGCAAATCATCTGTAATCCAGCAAAAAGCATTAAAGGCAATTTATTTCGAAATCAGATGCTTCACCTAGGTCACCAGAAGATTAAGAGCCAAAATACTGCAAACTTAAAAAAACAGAGAAACCAAAAATTAACTACCTTCATCGTAACATTTTCTCGGGAGCTATCTTAACAAGCTAAACTACTGAAGTATAGATTCGAAAAAAACACAGTTGGTCGCTGAAAACAATTTTTTTTTTTTATGAGAAGGTGTCATTGTAGTGCGAGTTCCGAAGCGCTGAGATAAAGCAACAATTTTTCTATAGAGCTTTTGTGGAGAGCCACAGAAAGCCTGATATTGCTATTCAAGAATACATAAAGAAATCAAGCTTTCAAGATGACTGTAATAAAGTAGAATGAAATAAAGTTAAAAATCGTCATAAAGATCTTGGAAAATTGTGTAATTAGTATATGCTACTTCGATGTCAACCAGTGAAATTAGCCGTTATCTATTAGATTTTCTTTCTCATGAAGAGATCGAAATCGAAATAATTTTATTTACCTTTACTTTTATTAATGGATAAGTATGGAAAATATGTATGGATCTAAAAGAGAAAAATAAATATAAAATATGNATGAAAAATTAGAATACATAAGGAAATTTTAATCAACAAAAAAAAAAATTAAGATAAATCAAAAAGCAAATACATAAAAGTATTTTCAACAATTAATGGAGGAAGAAGAAATAAAAGGAATTTCCTGCAATGAAATCAAAAATATTATAAAATAAAGATATTTCAATTAAAAAAGCAGATAAATTAAGACAAAATAATAAATATGAAAAGTATTGATAAAAATAAAAGAATGTAAAACTTACGGTAATAAAAAAAAATATTATTTAATTACTATTATTAATATTTTTACTTATTCTAAGTTCTATAAACATTAATTTGTCATTAATTCATTATGGGTATTCACAATATAAATATTATTATCAACACATACATATTACATACATCATACTTTGGTCACATGTGGTCATAAGTACATGGAACTTGTGGTTTTGGACATACAGTGAACTAATTTTCTATTTAAAAATTTTTTCCTTAAATCTTTATTCAAATAAATATGAATTTTCTGTAGAATATTTACCACTTTGTTACCGTTTGATATCCCTTGAAATGTGGAGAACAGTCTGTGAATTCAAGAAAATGATCAGAAATTTCATAGCACTGCTGCTGTAACATAATTTACGTAGACATTCGAAATTTTTTTTTTCGACTTTTATAGGTTATGTGAGGTTTCTCGGCCTATTTCCAATTTTTTTTTCTTTTTTTTTTTCAAATATGCAATGAAATATTTTCTTCCAACTTTTTATTATTCCAAAGATTTATATAGAAAAATTTTCTGTAAATTTCAAATAAAGTATTCAAAAATCTCCTCAGATCCTGAGAAAACTGACTCCGCGTTGACAGCAAAAAAAAGCACAAAAGTGTAAAAATTGTATTTTTCGCAGACGGTCTTCCGAAAAATCTGCAAATTTTGGTGAGCATTGTTCAACGTTTTTATAAATAATTTTAATTTTTTCCCTCACACCCCACAAAAGAATAAAAATTGTATTTCTTAAAGACGGTCTTCCGAAAAATCTGCAAATTTTGGTGAGCATTGTTCAACGTTTTTATAAATAATTTTAATTTTTTCCCTCTTCATTCACGACCTTCCATATTACATCACGAAGACCTCTGGAAAATGTATAGGTTGAGTGGTCCGCTAGAAATACTGACAACCGATTTTAGTTTTTTCCCCTTCGCTTAAGGCCTTGCAAATTATATCTCGTATTACTTGTAGTGGATTTTAAGGTTGATTTCTGACGACGGATCTATTATTAGCTGGCCCCTTTTTGTGTCATGTAATGTTTACAATATTAAATAATAATTTAAACCAGTACTTCATGTCCTTGCCAACTTTAAAGTGATCTTACATTTTTTCAATCTTCTTTGGTCACATTATCTCGAAGGTATTTGGTCTAAAAAACTCCTCGAATCTTAAATATAATGTATGTAACTATATACTTTCCCTTCAAAAACATCTCTACCCCTATCGGCCTAGGATTTCTCCACTAATAACAGAAAAATAGATATATATAGAATTAACAATTTATATCCTAAAATAGACATAATTTATTAAATTCAAATTTCATTTTCTCATTTACAGTTGCAACAAGCCTTTCAAGAGAAGGAAGACGAGAATACCCGCCTGAAGCATTATATCGATACGATATTATTGAACATCGTAGAGAATTATCCGCAGCTATTGGAAGTCAAGCCCATTGCGAAATAAAGTGCTCTGAAGAGGCAGCGCAAGGGAAATACGTCGAAAACGAAAGACAAGATAAAACTATTAATAATAAGAGTAACCAGCTTGGAAGCAAGAGTACAGTAAAAGTAATATGTGGAATTTATTTTTATCAACAAATAAAATCAAATCAACACGGTCAACGCCAGTTATGAATTTAAACTTAATTTATAAACACTTCTTCCTATGTATTTTTATATGTAGAAGTACTTTTTATCGGACCAGTTAGCCGCCAGTTACCGCGTTGTGTAAAAATATCTTTTGTTTCTTATTCAAAATTCTTTGCAGTCAACGCTTGCGTGCTATTGGCTAAACAATAAATTACAGTAAATTGCTTTTGACTTTAAAATTATGTAATTTGCGCTTCGTTTGAAGTGAGGTCACTGCAAGTTAGTTCTATGCTTCCTAAAGCTGCGCGCGAAACTTTTTTTTTTTTTTTTT
>NW_017537656.1:418007-419016 GCF_001853355.1 Bactrocera latifrons | reverse complement strand
AAAAAATATATATAAAATATATCTTTAGCTATATGCATGCATTATTAACTTGATTAAAGTAAAATATAACTTTATAAAACTAAAATATTAACAAACAAATATTTGAAACAAATTGTTGATATATTTTTAAGTGAAATACTTGTAAGCAAAATAATTGTTAAGCATAAAAACTTCAATTGAAATTGCATGAATGAGTGTGTAAAAGAAAATAAAATAATAATAAAGAAGTGTGGCACATTAAGAACTGTTTTTTATTATTATATGTATAGATTCTGAAACTATTAATGAATTGTGTATCAAAAGCCAGCAAATATTTTTTCGTCATTAATTCATTTTAAACATATTTAATTTATTAGTTAAAAAGTTAACAAAAAATTTCTAATAATTTATGTAAAAAAAATGAAAAAATGTATGAAAAGAAAAAAAAAATTTAAATAAACGAAACATTTCAAAACATTTATTTTTTTTTTAAAGAACAAAGACGTGAAGAATACATTAAAAAAGTATAAAAAATCAAAATACTTGGAAAATAAATAAAAATAGTTTTAAAACTACAAAACATTTTTATACGTAAAATGTGTAAAAGTGTTAAAAAAAATTTTGTCGCTACAGTATTTAGTGTATAAATATTGGCTACATATAGAGATTAAGATAAAAACGCATGCAATTGTTTTTGTGACACGTTAAATTAATTAAGTTAGGGTTAAAAAATCTGTTAGTGTTTGCGATTTAAGATTAAACTATAATTATATAATTAAACATTGGAAGATATGTAGCATAAAAGTTAGTTAGTGACTTCAGCATATGTATGTAAATATTTATAAACAATAAGTATGTATGTGAAAGTAGCGCTTGTAACTGCAAAGCGTGGATAGTAAAAGTTGAAAAAGTTAGAAGAAACAAAATGAATAAATTTGCGTTGCTTAAGAATGGACAATCGCGCATAAGAAATAAAAAAAAGTAGAGTGGGAGTAACCAAAAGCAAAAAAAGAAAATTAATAATAAATAT
>NW_017537656.1:363153-417646 GCF_001853355.1 Bactrocera latifrons | reverse complement strand
AAAAGTAAAATAATTAATATTACAATGCAAAAAAAAAAAAAAAATTAACCGACTACTTAAAATATTTTATAAAAAAAGTAACTAATAACAATAATATATCCTTAAATTAACATGAAAATACCAGTACTGCATATTTTTGTTTAAGCACTAATGCAGTTAGCACCAGAATTCTGAAAAAAAAGTAATAAAAGCTGGCAAATGAATTCGGATAAAATGTCATCAAAATAGTACAAAAATAAAATTTTATTCAAAAATTACAAAAAAAGGAAAATTGAAATCAAAAATTAGAATAAGGCTTCAAAAGGTATCAACTTTCACTTTTTGTTTACAAAAATATAATAAAAAGAAATAATTTCTTCAAAGAAAATTTTTAAAACTGATTGATGGTTACAAAATTACAATTATAAATTACATAATTAAAAAAAAATTACATTCTTAAAAAAAACTAAAAAATTTGTTAAAACAAAATAATAACTTTTTAGAAGTCCCTCCTAAGCCGTTGAAACAAAATTATACACATATGTTGAAATTAATGTTAAATAATACCCAACTATGTATTTATATTTAAGTAACTAATATAAAAACACACTAATATTTGTAAAAAAAATTAGCTTTAACATTTTTTAAATAAAAAAAAAAAAACAATAAAAAATATGCATAAAAATATTTACAAAAAAATTTGAAGATTGTCGTTTTAGTTTTTGTTAGCTGGTTAATAATTCGACTACTACTTTGAAGGATTTTATATGCAAAGCGTTGAACCTTGTAAGCACATCAGCATGCCGCCGACTATGCATGCTCGACACAGCGGGAAAGCTCTATGAAAAGCTACTTAAACTTAGACTAAAAGCCGCTATCAACGAAGCTGGCGGACTATCCCCCTGACACCATGGTTTTAGATCCAGAAAGGTAGAACTCTAGGCGCTATCCGAAGCGTCACTGAAAGTTTAGAAGTTGCACAGCGTAGATGCCTCAAATATCAGCGAATAGTTCTGTCGGCGACCTTAGACGTTCGAAAGGCCTTTAATAGCGCTAGGTGGTCGTAGATGATCGACGTTTTAGAAGAAAAATTAGAACTACCGACTACCTCAATGTTGTGGTGCGAAGCTACATATCTTAGTAACGGAAAACTTATGCGCCAGATTAGAGAGAGATCCCGACAAATAGAAGTTCCGTCAAAAGCAGCACAATGGACGGAATACTAAAACTTGAAATGCCAAACGAATCATACATATAATCGGTTACTGAAAGAAATAGCAACAGTAATCACAGCTCGAGACATAGAGAAACCTTAACATGCCTTGACTTACATAACTTCCAGCTCGCTACAGATAGAATAGAGCTACGACTGTTGACTAACTAGCGCTCTCCCTCTCGTAAAGAATTATTCGCAAAATAATTAAAAGAAAATGAAAAGAAAAGAAAATGAAAGAAATTTGCCATCATCTAACGATCTCAATAATCTTAGTACTATTCTTCTGCAGTAATTTCTGTATCTAATATTCCACCTTTCAGCTTTTCTATACTAAGTCCAGAAATGTTCTTTAACTCTAACACTACTCTTGCAGATCCAGAAAACTATTTTACTATTATTCTTAGTCGTTCGTTTCGAGAAAATAACTTTGGTGTAAATGATTCACTCTCCTATTCCAGTCCCTTAGTAGTTTGTACCGATATCATTTCATCGTCATCATTGTTTCAGAGAATTCCATGTGATCCATTATCTTTGAAACGAAAACGAAGTTTCCTTTAAGTAAAACACGACGTTTTGTAGATCGTATTATATATATCTACACGTTTGATCTTTAGTAAAACCTTAAAACTTTCCGCATAATTTTTAAGGAACCTGAGAAAAAGGATCATCAGCTATTTTTGAGAGTCGAAAAGGTGTGCTTTACAGGTCTTGGAATAGTATATTTCCAGTACGAATTCCGATATACCTCTGCAAAACCTAAGTTCTAAATGCTGAATTATAGAAACAACTATTTCGAAAGGTTATTTTTCGAAATTTTAAATTTAAATTTTTTTTTTAGGGTTAAAATGCTTTTCGGGATCATTATCCTACGTGGGTGGTGTATCCACTAAACTACTCTCCCCTTCTATCATGGATATTTTCCCTTGCTCCTGCACCGCTTTCTCTTATTCTTTCAGAACAAAGTTCCCAGGATGCGCCTAATGCAAGACAGTTTTAACTCCGCCTGAGTACAGGGATACCTTTGGCTTTGTAGCCAACATCAAGTTGTTGAGCTCATCTTCTATTGATCTAAATTTTGCGGTGCCCGAGAGCTTGCGTCTAGGTCCGTTTTATTAATGCGTAGTACATACTCCATACACGTGGTAATTTTCTGTCAATTCTCGGCGTTGATTGTCGTTTTTGCTCCTACATTGTCTGTATTGGTTTCTCAAAGTTTATTTCTTAATGTCCACCGTTCTTCCTCCTCATCATCGGCCCTTAAAGAGGTATAGTTTGCTGCGTCTACTGGTTCGTCCTTGCTGCGTTGCTTATTGTGTCAGATCTATATCTTTCATTAGTTTCGCCGGCCATCTGCATTTGCTCTCCCTTGGCCACCGATCTTGCCCGTTTTCCTTGTCTCCGTTGCTTTGTTCCGTATGTTAGACAACTTCGCAGCAAGCTTCATATACACTGTTCAAAGTATAAGTATTGAACAAAGGAAGCAATTCTGTGTCTTTCAAGAAACGCTTTAAACAAACTAATAAATTAAGCGCCGTGATCAGTTCGATAATATAGTATTTAAAGCTTGGATTTTTTGTACATACCGTTATATAAATACACTCACCGAACAGATGAAAGGTGTGCAAATATAAAAAAGTACCAAGATAAGCCAATCAATTGACGTGCAAGAACCGCAAAAACATAAACACTGTCAATCTGGAGAATCTGCCGTGCTGAGGGTGTGGTAAATATCACATGATGTATCGAAGATGAGTAACAAATTGGACTTTGAGCAAGACAACAGCCGATAAATTAATCATTAATCAATATTTTTAAGTTTCTCAAAGTTCAACTCACAAACTTTTATATAAAGTGCGACACCCACAGGATAAGACGCATAATTGAATCAAACCTTTACCGTGCAACATGAAGTTTCTCGTACTTTTCGCAGCATGTAAGTCCAACACATTCACGGATATTACTTTTATATAGTATATAATACAATTCCTTTACAGCTCTGCTTTGCGTTCAAGCCTATCATATTCCATACGGATTCTATGATGGTTCATCCGAATCCAGCGAGGAGGAGTATCAGGTACTCGTGACGGCTAATAATCAACCACCACTGAGCTTACCGGGCGTTGGTGTCTACAATCACCCCCTTTTACAAGCGGTTAAAGTGAAGGTGCCACGCTATGTTAGCACAGAACTCAAGCAGCATATTATCACGCAGACCCTAGCTGCGCGCGGTTTGACTCTACACACACAGCCGCCACAAGGCGGCTTAAACAATGTCGCACCAACTACCGGTGTACGGCCACAACGAGAGGTGCTGGCTACAGCTGCAGTAAATAAGGGTAGCGTAGTGGAAAGTGGCATAATCGGTGGTGTGCAGGAGATAACAACGGTGGCACCAGCAGGATTAGCCGCTCCAGTTGTACCTGAGGCGCCAGTCATCCCAGTTGTACCAATGATATTGTAAGGGACGCAAAGCGACACGTTAGATATGGCTCTAAGTCAGCATAGTTTCCTTTTGAAACCGGAAAAAAATATTGTGTATTCTAAATTTTTTTAATAAAAAGTACCTTTCAATAAAAATTATCGTTTTCTTTGATATCCATTTCTATTTGCTTAATATATTTATCTTTCAATATTTTAGTTAACTACTTAGTTGCAATTTTCATTTCAACGGAATAGGAATAGTGGGAAGTCGATTCGGCGCCGTTCGCAGCAACTTGGACTGACGTTTGGAACCACTTGGCGGATTTTACGTCGAGATCTTCAATTCAAAGCGTACAAAATACAGCTTGTGCAAGAACTGAAGCCGTTCGACCTTCCCAAGCGACATCGCTTCGCTCTATGAGCATTTGAAAAGCTCCAACAAGATCCGACTTTTTCGAGCAAAATTTTTTGTTCAGCGATGAGGCCCATTTCTGTTTCAATAGGTATGTAAATAAACAAGATTGCCGCATTTGGACCGAAGAATAACCTGAAAATACCTTCCAACCTTATCTTCCATAAGTTGTCATCGAGGTTATCTAATAGTAGGCCCAGGAAACGTGGTGTTTCGACGTGGTCGGACCATAGAGAGAGAGAGATGTCAGATATGTAGGGTTAGGCTCGGCATGCAAAGAGGTGGTTAGTGTCATGCGAGGACTCGTTGCACACATATTTTTGATATGTCAATGTTAATTTGGATAAGTAAGAGTTTAACCTGCTACAATATCCCGAGCGAACCCGTGCAAGGGACACCCTCGCGGCAACATGAGCTCCTCGCCTGCAATGGGTTTTGGTTTGACTCCAAGTATGTTTGTCACTAAGAGGGAGTCGTTGAATGTGCTTATGGTCTACTGTGAATGACAGTCAAGACATATTTGAAGTTAGTTGCGTTCATAGTTGAGGAATAACGATTTGATGCACCCAGGAGGTGGTTTCGTTTCAAGTAGATGATTACACGGATGGTTTCTACGAAAACACCTCAGCATAAACTGCTTGGAGAGGAGCTCATTTCGTTTCTTAACTGGGTGCATGTGGACCTCACTGTGTAGATGTTCGATGGGAGACATCAAGAGGCATCCCTTTGTAGTCCTGCCGGCCGATTATGTTATAAGTTGCCAATAACGTTTCTTCGCCTTTTCCCCATGTGGTGCTGGCTAGCGGCCTGAGGATTGTGTTGCGGCTCTGTTTTTTGGCAACAATCGTAATCTTGTGTGGAGTGAAGGAGCACAGGCTGTTGAATGTCACACATAAAACCTAACTCTAACTTGATAGTCAGAATTCTAACACCATCGACTGCAATGGCTGTACTTCTTCGTCCGGTTAGTGAATATGTTAGCTGTGGGTTTAGAGGCGGAGATTGTTAGGTTCAGTGCAGTGAGGGAGCGAGAAAGGTCGGAAAGATAGCCGTCTACTGCCATTGGCTAGTTTAATAGGTAACTTTGTATGGCTGATATATGGCATAGAGGTCTGATATCGGTTTTTCCAAAAAATAAGCAGCTGCTTAGAAAGGAAATTATATGTTCAAAGTTTTAGATCGATATCTCCAAAACTGAGCTATGGTTTCTCAGGATCTCCAATGTTTCCTTCCACGCGCTACAAACTTCGTGGTAAACTTGGGCTATATCAAGTAAAAACAAAAAAAAATTCAAAACTTTGCTTAAAATCAGCGAGTAGTTGAGTGATGTGTACTTAAGGCTAATCGTGGATCAGAATATGTTTATTGATGACCTAAGAGAGAACGCTGTGGCTTAAATCTCCGCTTACAAACAGCCTATCAATTAAAATAAAAGTGAATTGATTCAAATAAGCTGAAATATATATGTATAATAATTACGCAATTAAACGTTTGATACTAAAAATTATATGTAAATTTATATATTTAAGTTTAATAAGAAATAAGTATTCATAAAACAACAATAAATCAAATTCAAACGAAACCTGGCACACGCATGCATAATGACGTCATTCAGATGATTCGAGTAACCAATAAAATAACATTTTGTAAAGCAAGTGTTCGGGGAAGGGTTAAGATACAACTAAGAATTTTTGTAAGTGTTTTGGGTATGCATTTAAGAGAAAGAAAGATCTAGATAACTTCAGATAAGCGAAGTTAAGAAATGTTATTGTATTATTAATAAGTCACACAGACTATTGTTATGCCCGTAAAGAGCGGCTAATTGCAGCGAGCGCGCCTTATTGCAGACCAGTTTATTTCAAAGTAAAACAATGGTCAATTTCAGAGTATTTTTAGCGCAAACAGCGACTTAAGGTGCGTCCAATTTGTAATGTCTGCCATATAAAAGCACTTACATTGAGGATCAGCGACATTTACGAGCAAAGCCTTAAGATAACAACATGAAGTATCTAGTGATTTTCGCCGCAGGTGAGTAAAATTAACGCTTATGACCACTTCGCACTTGGGTTAATATAAAAATTCTTTTTGCAAATTCCAAATTGCAGCCTGCGTATGTGTACAAGCTGCAATTTTGCCACAGATAACATTAACGGGTTCGTTGGAATCCAGTGAGGAGGAGTACAGCATTCTGTTGCCCGCTAAAAATCCGCTCAACTTGCCGGGTGTTGGTGTCATCAATCAGCCAGTGGTGCAAGCGGTCAAGGTGAAAGTGCCACGCTACGTCACGCCTGAAATCAAGCAGCAAATTATCACGCAAACGTTGGCGGCAAGAGGCATCAACCTGCAAAGCTTAGGCACACAACCCAAGCCTACGGATGCCGTGCCACGTCCACAACGTCAAGTGGCTGCTAAGGGCGCAACAGCCAGTAGTGTTGCGGCTGCTGTTGATTCACTAACCGTTGCTGTTAATCCCGTTGAAGGCGGCAAAGAGACAACGCTACCAATTACACCAGATGTACCTGCCGTGTTGGCAGTGGATAGGCAGGCCGTTCCACAGGTATCAACTCTCCCAGCAGTGCCGGTAGTGTCAGATGTAGTAAGCGTAACCAAGGCACCCGTCGTGGTTCCTCCCGTAGCTGTGTCAAAACAATAAATCAGCATTTCGTTCTTTCTTAAAGCTTTTGTAAGAAATTTAAAAAGCCAGCATTCGAGCAGGCATCGATAAAATATTTTAAAAAACTTTGTAAAATATATACATTTTTATGTAAATAAACTGTCTTAAAATTTAATAAATTGATTCGTAAACATAAAGGTTTTCATTTGCTCAGAAATATGATAGGAAATATGTCAGTCTGCTGTTGGCACGGGGTTACAAAACATTGTGAAATGGTATACTGCAAGGATTTCGAATATAATGCTCCAATTGATTTGACACTAATTAAAATATTATATAAATAATTTTTAATCTCATGTGGACACATTGAGAAAAATCACCTAGAAGTGCTATCTCATTTTATAATGGCTTCAAGACCGTTTTCCCGTTGATATTCACTATGATTGTAAAAAGTTAATATTAGGTTTGACACACCTAAAAGGATATTCCCTGCCGTGCCTACTCTAAAATATTGTAAATTAGTTTGAACTTCCGACTTTTTGCATGACTTTATTAATTTACTTAATTTTACGAGATCAAGTTTCGACGTTTTTCCTTTCACATCTGTAGAAATTATTTTCGCAAACTATATAAATTCTTTTACCATAACCAGAGGTTCTGCTTTGAAAGGTTGTCAATTCATGATATGCATAAAATATAGCCATTATAACGGGTGATCCAAGGAGCAGTACTTTTTCAATAGCCCTTTTATGAAAATCCATTTCGAGGTTCGCTAGTTTTTTAAAGAAGAAACTTCAAATTTAATGGGGAATGTTTATTATCATTCGAAAAAACATTCCTTGACATTTACTTTCTGCCGATTATCTCTTTCAAATATTGGTCGAGGCCACGTCTCAGATGGCCCTTCCGTTGAGTCCAATTTTCGATGGCTCGTTCGGGCATTTAGACTGGTAACTGACAAACTGTTTTGCTCCAAGGCCTGAATCGTAGCGGGATTGTCCGCATAGACCTTAGACTTTACATATTACCACAGCAAAAAGTCTAACTTTGTGATATCACAGGATCTTGCTGGCCAAGCAATCGGCCCAAAACATGAAATTATCTATTCACCGAAGTGTTCTCTTAAAAATGCATTTATTGATGCAATGTGTGGGATCTAGCGTCGTCTTGTTGTAACCAAATATCGCCGATATCACTATCTTCAATTAAGGCATTAAATATTCGGTTACGTTCTGACCAACATCATTTTTGAAGAAATATGAACGCATTATTCCATCGATTCACAAACTATCTCAAATGATGCTTTTTCTGGAAGAAATAGTGGCTCTTAAATCTCTGCAGGTTGGTCTCCCTCCAACGAATGCGGCAATGTTGCTTATTTACATACCCATACAGCCAGCCAAAATCTGCCTTCAAATCGTGGGATGTTTGCGCCAAATCGTTCCATACGTCAGGCCGTGTTGTTGCGAACGACTCTCCACGATCTTTATGTTCACTCGCAGCTACGGCTATATTCTCTCTGCATGCTGAACGTGATCTAATCGGTCGAATATTATCCGATAGTGAATGCTGAATGAATAAGTGCTCAAGACGGGCAATGGTGTTGTGCACAGTATGCTCAGTAGGCCGATTATATTGACCATATGTTGAGCAAAGCGCGCGAAATACACATATAATACGGTACATACATTTTTATAATAAAGCTGAACGATTTGAAAACATTGTGCAAGTATAACTCTATCCATGATGAAATTCCAAATAATACTGAACAAAAATAACATGGCATCTTGACACGATTTACGCGTGATCTGTCAAAAAAGGCTATGGAAAAATACCTCTACTATTTGGAACAGCCGAACAATATTTTGGTTTCGGAGACTATAAATAAGAGTTAATCGCAGATGGGCACATTTTTGGAATAGCAAAGACTAAATTTTGCGCAGGCTAAAATATCAGCAAGTAGTGTCATGTCGTTTCGATGACTTTATTATGAACTAAGGAAAGAGATTCTTCTTCTTCTTGATTGGCGTAGACACCGCTTACGCGATTATAGCCGAGTTAACAACAGCGCGCCAGTCGTTTCTTCTTTTCGCTACGTGGCGCCGATTAGATATTCCAAGTGAAGCCAGGTCCTTCTACACTTCGTCCTTCCAACGGAGTGAAGGTCTTCCTCTTCCTCTGCTTCCCCCGGCGGGTACTGTGTCGAATACTTTCAGAGCTGGAGTATTTCGTCCATCCGGACAACATGACCTAGCCAGCGTAGCCGCTATCTTTTAATTCGCTGAACTATGTCAATGTCGTCGTATATCTCGTACAGCTCATCGTTCCATCGAATGCTATATTCGCCGTGGCCAACGCGCAAAGGACCATAAATCTTTTGAAGGAAAGAGATTACGGTAGCGAAAATACATATAATATTTTTTGACTAAATCAAAGCAAGACAAGCCAATATTTTCGCTCGAAGTTTTTTTACAACATAAACATTTATTTATTTATACGCTAGGTGATTTATTTCACTGTCACTACTAAAGCTCCCCTTTAAGCCTCAGCATTTATTATTTTACCTCTATAAAGTGCGCATGAAATTTCATTCGAAACTTTTAATTAAATTCATTTACGTTTTTGTTGTAGCTATAGAAAACCTTAGCCCAATATATTGTTTGAACCTATGACAACTTGACAGTGTTGGCGAATAAAAAACGGATTCCATTGATAACCCGTAAACCAATCTCTACAGGGATCTTAAAATATTGTCAACGTTTTTGCGGCACGACAGAAATACTTCTTTAAATAATTATAGCGTTAACAGGCCGTGGATGGCTAAAAATTTGATTTCATTTCAAGATATTTCCATGACGAAAACACTGCCTGTCTTTCTTGGCCGTGTTTGGAGTGCGTTTCTCAAAAATTATTGGCATATTGGTAAATAAATGTTATACTGTGTTAACAGCATAATAAACTACAATCAGTTGCTAACGCGGAATGTTGTACAAAAATACAAGTAAGGACCCATAAGTATAAATAAACTCGAGAGACCGGCTGCGCAGTATTTTGCAGTGGCAACTACAAATACTTAAACATTTCTTCACCGTTGTATGAAGAAAGGGTGCTAAATAATAAGACAAGAAATGGAAATTAAAAATTTAAATAAAGCAAACACGCACCTTAGTAAATGTATGTGTATGTGTGCGTGTGTGCACGAATAAATATATTAAACCGGCAGGATAATGAAACAAGTATTAAAATTATGAGAGCGAAAACAAAATTCGACAAAATACATGTGTATGTACCTTAAGGCGGAACGATTTATAAGGAGCCGAAAAAAGGGAAAAGTCTCGTATGCGGGAAATATTGTATATATTAGTCAGACTGACTAAGTTTGCCTAAGAGACTATTGGTCTAAAAGTGGTTTCGAGCCAGCGGTGTTTTAAGCCCAAGTTTTTTCGACATCAAACAATGTTTTTTGCCAGTTTTTGAGTTATCCGTAAGCAATTTAATGGGTCTGGTAGTGAACGTGGGCAAGTCGAAATATTTTCTGGCATCAAAAAAAAAAAACAGCCGTCAGTAACAATATCAGCCTCGAAATGGAATGGACGCGGAATAGCTCGTGCCAGCAAGTGTTACTTCGGAAGGAGTAGGTAATTGAGCAGTAAGGTTTTCTCCCGACGAAAAAAGACCAAACTTTACAAGTCACTCATCATCTTCGTTCTGGTATATGATGCCGAGGCATGGACGATAACAAAACCTGATTTTGAGAAAAACGGAACGATGAACTGTACGAGAAATATGACGACAGGGAAATAGTTCTGCGAATTAAGAGATCGCGCCATACGCTGGCCATGTCATGTCGTCCGTATGGATGAAAATGCTTCAGCTCAGAAAGTATTCAACGCAGTACCTGCCAGAAAGCAGAGGACGAGGAAGACCAGAGAGAGAAGGAGCTGGCTATTGATTACTTGTCGGGATCGCTCAAAAGGACTAACTATATCACATACATATCTCGCACACAACTCTTACACACAGTTTTTTTAAACTTCGCCTTAAAATCGTTGGCTTCGGCAAAGTTCTTCAGAATAATCCGCAGACCCACTCTAGTATGCACATATGTATGTGCGAGTAAGGCTTATGACGCCGATTTCAAATTTTGTCAGATGCACACACCTTCAAATTGAAATTCGAATTTACGAGTGAATATACGAAATACGTTAGCCACAAAAAGGGCTAAAAATAAGTAACTCACTCAATACGAATAATTAGCTGACTCAGCAAATGGCTGTACATTTAAATTCTATATAAAACCCCGAATTTGAAGCGAGTGCGCGCATTGAGGAAACGAACGTGCTGATGAAAAGACAATGAAATTGCTTGTGATATTTGCCGCAGGTCTGTTACAGGGTGTGATAACTTGTGAAAAGCTAATAAAATTATTTACTTTCTTTCCTTGCATATTTGTCGCCGCAGCGCTGCTTGGCGTGCAAGCAGTACGAGTGCCGTATGTAGTCACCGACGCCGATGGAGAGAAATATCAAATATTACTGCCACAACAACGTCAAGGACCCGTATATAATCGTCCTGCATTTGAGTCTAAACCGAATGACTATGAAGTGTATTTAACGCCGTTGGATCATGAAGAAGTGAAGCTAGGGCGTGGCGTGAGTTTGGATAGCAGACGTCCCGTCTACGATTACAGCGCCGAAGACTATCACTGGCCGCCATATAGGCAAGATGTTGTTGGTGCAGCGCGACGCCGCGAAGATTCCGCGAAGCAATCGGACTCTGCATCCAGCGACGAAGAAGATGAAAGTAAACAGGAAAGACGTGGCAATGCGCGCAGTGGCCAACAATATGACTCGGATTCGCAGGAGCGTGAAACTGATGATGATGACGAATACAGATTGATTTTGCCGCATGCATTGCAAGGACAAGTGCATGTGCCCGGTCTAGGTGTAGTCAATGCGCCTGCCGTTAAGAAAGTTAAGGTTAAAGTGCCGCACTACGCAGATGCCTTCCTCAGACAACAAATAATTGAACAATACTTGGCTTCCCAGGGTCTAAACCCGGAAGGCTTCGATGTGCAGGGTTTGGTTGCACGCGGCCCACAAGCCGAAACAACGCGTGAACGTGGTTGGGATCTACAATACTCAGTTAATCAACAGCCGAAAGCCAGAAGATTTCCACGTCCAATTAATTTGCAACAACTCATGTATGTTACCGTGCCGGAACGTAAGCGACGTCAAGCTGTGGAAGTAAGCGCCACAACTAACTCAATCGATACCACAACAGTACCTGATGTAACCGAGACAAGTACAAACGCTGAAACGACTACAGTCATCGAGTTGGCGGAAGGTGTCACCATAACTACTGACACACCGTTGGTAGCCATGACAACATCACCAAATGCAGCACCTACTGTCGCAACGCCTTCCACTTCCGTAACTACCAGTAAACCTACAATACTACCCACAACCGAATCTGTACCAATCATACCGCTATTCGGTTACGGTTCAATATTACCAGCTGAGGTCTCGCATGTACCTTTTGCACCGCGTATACCGCGCAGCCCGACAGTACCCACTAGCAGCACCACTGAGCTTCCATTGGACGCAGTTTTGCCCTTCAATAAAGCTACAACTAGTGGTTTAAAACGACATGTGATGTCAACTTCGCACATAGTGGTAAACGGTCAGTCTGCAGGTGCTGTGCCTTTCGATGGAAAAGTCCGCACACAACTGACCAAGGTCACGCCGGTGCCACCGTTGCCAAATACGGATGTGCGTGGTCCCAAAATGTCCGACTTGTCACATATGCGTAAGGCGCGTGCTGTGAACGCAGCACCTGTAACTGCCACCGTAACGGAGGTCAATGCTCTCGCTGGGGAAGTGAAGACGGAAACAACGGCAGTCAATTGCGATATACAGTGCACCAAATTAGATTTGAACCCGGTTTGTGCATTCAATGGCGAGTGTTATCACGAATTCGCAAATCAATGTGCGATGGAGACCTACATATGCCAGCGTCCGGATTTGGGTTTCACGACAACGCCGAGAGAGCGTTGTGTTATGCATTGGCTCAAGCGTTGCAGCTCGCAAGATCTGAAGATAGAATAGTGGTTTCGCCGGAAAAAAACCAGTAAACCTTTTTTTACTTATTTTGATAAATATATATATATAATGTTCGGGAAGAAGATTCTTGAATCAAATATATTATGTAAATAGTAAAATTTCGATTATAAAAAATTCAAAAATTTAAATTTTGTTATTACTTTTATCGGAGGTCTTCCTCTACCTCTGCTTTCCGACATGACCTATCCAGCGTAGTCGCTGTTTCTTAATGCGCTGAACTATTTCAATGTCGTTGTATGTCTCGTACAGCTCACCGTTCCATCGACTGCGGTATTTGCCGTTGGCAAGGCGCGAAGAAACATAAATCTTCGGCAGAACATTTCTCTCGAAAGTACTAATGATACTAATAATATTGTTGGAAGCAAAAGTTAATACAAACCTTTAATGTAGCAGATTTCTAAACTCAGTAAATGTTGTGAAATCCAAGAATATCAAAAATTGAGGAGCAAGATATTGCCGCAATATTGAACACGTTGTTATGCAACAAATCCAAAGTGGCGTTTATAGAAGGCCCTTCAAAGTTGAACTTAGTAAGGTGGGTCAGAGTTGTTTCTCCAATAATCTTACTCCATTTTAGCTCCGCATTCTACGTGATCATACATTCCCATAATCATAATGGTTCGCATCATAAATGATAGAGATCTTTGGCATTTTGAGCGATTTTATCGGCAGTGGTAATGGTATCACTATTATTTGTATATGAATCTTACTACTAATTGAATCTCATGTAATCTTGATTAGAGCTGATCAACTACTACCGCGTAGACAGTCGCAAGATGCTTATGAATGGAGCTGAATCGTAGGAGATCTGAGGAGATCTCTGGCTCAGCAAGGTTAGTCCTCTATAGTTGTAGTCTTTCAATTAGCCATTGTTTTACCGGTGTCAAAAAGATCCTTATATAGAACAGCCGTAGAAATTAAACTTATTCTCTGGAACAGCATAATATCGTAATGAATAATACATAGGACAGAATCAATCAAATCTTAATGCATAGTACAGATATCGAAGGAATAAACGAAAAAAGACTACATCGAAGCAATAAAACCTTTCACAGATGCAGTTCTTATAACATAAGGAGGTACAAAAATACTATCCCTTTATTGAAGTAGTCCGGAGTAGTAGTTTTTCGGATATTACAGTGTTGTCTTGGGTAATATCTATGCCAAATTTCGTGAAGATAGCTTGTAAAATGAAAAAGGTTTTCACCGCAAGAACTTGATTTTGAACGGTCATGACAAAATGGACCCAGCTCATCATGACGAAGAAGAAGACGAAGAAGAAGATATATAAAAACTATATTTTTTAGCTGATTTTCTCTTTGAGATAAGATGGGGGTAGGTTATCCTGGTAGGCCAATAACCCGCGCTTAACACGAATTTTAACAGACTCTGCGGGACTATCGATACCTTCTCCAGTGTATGCCGTGGAGACATTTGGTGCTTGCAGCGTAGTTTTGCCAATGCGGGATAAGTGCACAAGAGATATTCCATTGTTTCCACGATGCCCTGTTCTAGATATTTCCTGCAATCTTCTCGATATTTTAGCCCCACCCTGCGGTCGAGTGTCCATGTTGAGTTTTTAATTCGGGGGTCTCTACTCCTAGCTTTTTATACCTACTGCCAGGTACGTCATTACTAATGGCCGTTGTATAACCCACCTCACCTACATACTTCTGAGGATGCATATAAAGCCTTCCATCATAAGGGGCTAATTGAGAAAATACCTCAGTTTCGCTAGGAGTCGTTTGCCTGCATTGTAACGACTCCGACAGGAGCCAGCTTGAGATCTTGAATTTTAAGAAGACATCCTTTGCCCAGTCGACACCCGCGCGGACTATTTAGCTAAGAGAAATTTTTGCCGACCCCTTTGTTACATACTTACAATGTCATGTTTGGGGTACAAAAAAGATGGAGGACAAGAAAGGCTCGCTAAAAATCCACCGAGCTCATTCACACTAAAGAAATACAATATGGAATTCTTCTCAATCGTATCACCAGTTGCTTTGCGGAACTGGGGTCTAAAACTGGCCTTCAAAATATCCATAAATTTGAAGATAACTATATTGAAGATAACTGAAAGAAAGGCAACTGCGTTAAGATCAAATAAACATAAAATTCGTTGAACTGTGGTGTCTATTGATTGGAAGAATTCTCGAAGGGCTTTAAGCTTCAATTTTAAAATCAGAATACAATGGAATATTTTAAGTTGGTAGTCTCCTCGCTAATTAAGCAACTGAACTGTGAATTGGTAATCTCGTGCAAAGTTCTATAGTTTGTGATCAAGGTCAAAACTAGGGTCAAAAGTTCTTGATAAAAAATTTCAAAATGCACAGCTTTAAAAATTATATATATTATTAATAAATAAGTATGCTTGCAGTATATCTATTATATATATATTTACAATTCAATAAAACTGTATTAAAAAAAATTAATACTTAAAAATATTGCGTGATATAAATATAAAAAAATTGTAGCATGACATTTTTTTTAAATAAACTTAATTATTATAAAAAATGTAATTATTTCACTCCGTTCACTTTAGCACCAACACCGCTTTTTTCTTTCCACGGAAAAAGTCGCATGCAATATTTTATCTCATGCGATAAGGAAAAATATCGCTGACCTGCATATTACCGCAGGCAAATGATCACATAGCGCGTATAATTTTTTGTTTTTTTTTTTTCTTTTGAAAACTAAATGATTTTTTCGTATGCAGAAAAAATATTCTTTTCTTTTTTCTTTTTCAAAACCAACAACAAATTTTTAGTGGCAATGTGAATGCTGTTCACTTCTTCGTGTTGTGACAGTCGATACAGCGTGCTTTACCGTTTGCTGACTTCCACTGTGCGCTGCGCTGCTTATCGTAAGGAAAATCATCATCATAGTAATGTTGTTGCTGTTGTTGTTGTTGACCATGCTGCTGCTGCTGGTGTTGATTGCTAACAAGCGCCCAGCTGGTTGTTTTGGTGACGGTGATGTGAAAGAGCGCTGCAAATTATAACGGTAGAGAGGGTTTATTAAAGTTTAAAAATTTGTTAAAATTAATAATTATAAATTTAAAAAATAATTTAAACGAATTAAAAACACTTAATTAATTAAAAAAAATAATACATTTTAAATTAATTTAAAAAATTAAAATAATTAAAAAATTAAAATAATTAAAAAAAATAAAAAGAGAAGATTAAAAAAAAATAAAAAATAATTTAAAAAATATATATTTTTTATAAAAAATTAAAATAATTAAAAAATTAAAATAATTGCAAAAAACAGAAAAAATAATTACTTAGGCAGAGAAAGGCGGTGAAGTACTTCATGATCTTAGCCTGTTTTCTACGCGTTGTAAAGAAAAACTTAATTTTTTGCAATTTTGTCATTGACTATGTAGTGGCCTCTTCTTCCGTTCGCTGCTTGCAATGTAAGTGTTAACGATCCTCAAGCAATTCAAAGCTTTTATATTTTCACACTGCCCTTATTTGTAGTTGTTTGCTGTGACGCAAATCGGTTAGGAATTTCATTTTGTTTTTGCCACTTTTCACATCCATTTGCTTTATTTTGCGCCAAATGTCGTGTGGTACCACAAGACTTGCTGCTCGTTTATTTCATGCAATAATAAAAGAATATTAATAACAAATTAACTTTTTTCTTTAATATTGGCACAATCGTGTGCTCAATCGGCACACATATTTTATATATACAAATTTATATATATGTATGTATTAGTGCGTGTTTGTTACATTCGCCCCTGTTCAAGCTGGGTGTGCTTTGGTTGATTTGGCTAATTTGCCTTCTGACGCGAAGAAATGCATATATTATATTGCTGGCCAAAGCAACGTTGTCAAGACGGACTTTCGTAAGATTGTTTGTTGTTTTTGTTGGGTTTCGTTAACACGCATACATATTTGTACTAATACTGAGTTAAGGTGCGTTCACATAAATATTCCGTGCCATAAGTGACCAGAAATTAGAAAACTTGGAGGCCTTACGGACCGATTTTAATTAAAATTTCAAATGAGCAACAGTTCATCCATCAACTAATCGATTAGCATGATACGATAGCGCTCGCCATTGACTATCATGTTCTCACCGGCATAACTGATTGATGAAATATGGACCGTACTTGAAACTTTTCAAGAGCCCATAGAGCGAAGCGATGCCACCTGAAAAAGTCGAGCGGCATAAGCTGTCTTTTACACGACTTCAATCTAAGATCTCGACGCAGGATGTGAAAAGTCGTTCCATAAATCCGAGTTGCTACGAACGGCGCCGAATTGTCTCTCCACCATCTTCGTGTACACTCTCAGTTATGGCTGCTATATTTTCTTCAGTGTGTGCTGGACGGGGTCTATTCGGTAGAATATTATCCAATGGGTCTCAATATGGGTGATGGTGTTGCGAGTAGTACAATTAGTAGGCCGTTTATGTTGACTATAAGTTGAGCGAAGAGCGCGAAACACATTCTTAACAGAACTTGAATTATTGTAATAGAATTTAGCTTACAAATCGCTACGTTACGTTGTTCACGCGTAAGTCTTTTCATGACTATTGAATAAAGTGCCTCTGACTTTTTTCATTCACTGGATGCTAGATCGGGCTTCAGCTCTAAGTATTAGTGAAAACTACTTTGATGTTTAGTTATAAATTGAGTATCTCAAAAGTTTTAGTCCTCACCTTCTTTTAGATTTGAAGTCGGAAATGCATTTTTAATATTGAAATTCCCGGCCGAAATCGGAAAGTATTTTTTCACCGATATACGAACTAATTTCAAAGGGACTCAGTTTTCACTTTATTTTTGTTCTTCAAGTAGTTTTGAAGATTGCATAGAAATATCGATTTATTTCTGACATATATCCTGACGCCGATCTAACGAAATTATTTCCTGTTATTTTGTGATCTCGTGAATCTCTTCTTCCACGCTTTTATTAATAATAACTTCGTATAGTCGGCCAACATAGCTCTAAGTTTCGTTAGCTAAGTTTATATCAACTTTATTTACGCATAATTTTCTGTATAGAAGTTACATTCAAGCGTACTTATTGTAATGATCAATCCGGGATCCACAGGACAAGCGCTAGATTGCAAGAAGGCGACGAACTATCCCCGGATGAAATTATGGTAATGTTGCATTCTATAAGAAACTCATCGGTTTTACAGTTTCCAGCAATTCTGCCATATAATGGCTATTGTCGAAGCTGTCAGAAGGAAGAAGGAGAGGAGATTATGCTACGTTAATGTAAGGCATGTATAGGACTATATTCACAACTAAAAGCACAGGGTTTCTTGACAACATTTTGGAGGTTGAACAGATAAAATTTTTAAAACTGTTTACGTTGGTGAACTTCTTCAGAAGCATGGGATGGTTCAGAGTTGAGACCAGTGAATGTGGGGATTTTAACGAGTCAATTTAAAAGTCTAAGCCGCTACTAGAATTAACTCCATAACCTTCAAAAGGAGCAAGTATAAATTTGATATAATCAAGAATTTCACGTGTTGATAAAATATTGCTTTGACTTGATGATGAGTTTCCGGACACTGCCTCAGTAAAATCAACCATCAAGTATGGGAATCGTAAGTTTAGAAGTAGTAAAATAACCACCGACGTGGATAACAAAAAGTTCCATAAAGTAATGATGGATGATCACAAAATTAAGTTGCTTGAAATAGAAGGTCCTGTGCAAAGCGCACTCTCGTCTCGGCTCGAGCTCACTTCTGACTAAAACAACGACGAGTTGAGGATCTGGAGCAATGTTTGGAAATGTACAAGCTTAAAAAGCCCGAGTTTTTGCATGGATATATGACAATGGATCAAACATCGCTTCATCATTTCACATCGGGGTCCAATCGACAGTCATATGAGTGGTCTGTGCACGATGAGCTCGCTCTAAAGAGTGGAAAAACGCAAAAGTCGGTTGGCAAGATTATGGACTCTCTTGGAATATAATTTCTTGAATTCTTTGAGAAAGAAAGAAACATAAACAGCAACTATTATAAAGTATTATTGGACCGTTTGACGAAGTCGCCGAAAACTACCGCATTTGAAGGAAAAGAAAGTGCTGTTTCACTAAAACAATGCACCGTGTCACAAATCAGTGAAAACGATGGCAAAAGTAAATAAATGGGACTTCGAGTGTCTTCCGCATTCATCGTAGTCTCCAGATTTGGTCCACTCTCGGAAACAAGAGCGTTCGCTGGGAAGAAATTTTCGTCGAATGAAGAGGTGATCGCCGAAGTTGAGTCCTATTTTGAACCAAACAACAACTCGTACTACGAAATGGTATCATCCTTGAAGGGAACTATCTTGAGTAAAAAAAGAAACGAATTTTGTCATCAACATTTTTTTACTGTGGTAGGCCAGCACTCACACAGCCACTCTTTAAAATTGCATACCTTCAAAAAAGTTATGTTTAACAAATTGAAAGAACAAGTAAAACGCCTAAAAGTATGCTCAAGTAAATTACAACTCTACTGCAAATAATTGGTTTTGTTTATATTTCGCCAAAATTAGCAGACGCACTAAATAAAATTTGCTTAAATTAAACAAAGCAAAAAAATGTTTTCGTGTCTCACTTGAAACTGGTTCTTGTTGTTATTCCACTTCGTTCTTTTCATATATATCAGCCACTTAACGCAGTTTATTTTTTGCAAAGACATTTATGATTAACAGTCAATTTAGTAGCAATTAATTATGTGTACTTGAGAGCAATCGTTGTCGAACGCTGGCGCTTGTTGTGAGTGATCATGCTCAGTGATCTTCTTGAGACACGAGCAACTCAATTCCAAAGCGATTATAACATTTTGACTAAACATTTCGTATATTTCAATTAAATTTGACTTTGTCGGCATTTACTAATAAATATGTTAATTGAATGGGTTCTTTGACGCGCTGCCGACTTCTGTTGCTCGAATCGCACAACCGTTAATGTGTAGCAAGTTCGTGAGTAATGTGGTGTTGTTCCGATTACTTTTTATCAGCAAACGGGGTTGAGGTGGCAACGATCTTCTTGTGAGCCAGCTTTTGCGTAGAAGAATTCATCATACATAAAAGCTATTTAAAGCTCAATGAGCCATTCCAGAAGGTTGACCCCATTCACAAGATTACACCGTTGCGTTGAATAAAGGTAAAGATCGGTTCGTGCGACAGATCATGCGCTGCGCGCAGTATTCGTTCGGTCGGCATAATCGCCTAGTAGAGTTGGCCACCGATACCTGCTATCACAAGAAATTTTCATCCAGCGATGAAGCTCACTTTTGTGCTGAATGGCACTTGGAGTGAAGACACAAACCATTGCTGAAACGCTGGAGAAGGAAAATCTTGGTCAAGAAAAAAAAAAAAAAAAATTAAGAAAAGTGGAGGGAATACACTCAGAATCGGAGTTTCATCCAAATTTGATCAACAAAAAATCTTTTATTCTTACCAATATTGATAATTTTTCAAAGTGCTATGGAAAATCTATAAGTGTGTTTTGGTCATACAAAGTTTAAAAAGGTGGTGCTATTCAAAGATGGTACACTGATAATAGCAACCCTACAACTCTTCGATACCATTTTTGTAGTAGGAATTGTCCTTTGCTTCAAAATAGACCCAAGTTACGGCGATCACCGCTTCGTTCAACAAAATTGTGTCCTAGAAAGCATTTTTTTAGACCTGAGAATAGAAAATAGTCACTGAGAACCGTATACTCGAGCTCGGATGACAGACGATTGGACTTCAGTGTGAAATAATGGTGCCATGTTTTATTCATTGTCAGATATCGACGAAAAAACTTGGGTTTATTAGTCTTGAGCATTTCCAAACACTGCTCCGAATCATCAACAAATGAGCGAAAAGGGCGCCACCCACTTACTACAGAGCTTTCTCATACCAAATATTCGCGTGAATGGTATGATTTACATGTTCAGTTGATGGCTAAAGAGTATCAGCTATCTCCAACAACTTCATTTTACCGTCATCTAGACTTATTTTGTGGCCTTTTTTGTTGTTTTCTCCGCAAACAGCTTTTTTGGGGTGTCCACTGCATACATCGTCTGCAGTGCTCATTTCGCCGCGTCGAAACATAGCATACCAATCCCTGGTGGTGGATTTTCCTGAGGCAGTGTCTGGAAACTCGTAATCAGGCCAAGTTTTTGCTTCAACTGTATTTTTTCACTTCAAAAAGCCATATTTTATCAACACTCAAAAATCCTTTTTATCCATTTTTTCCACTATAACAAAATGATATAATAATTCACAAACTGTTGATCTGACAGCTGTCAAATTTTTAATGCGGCTTTTAAAGGTTACTACTAAAAATTATATGGATTTAATTCTAGTAGCGCCATCTTATTGTCAAGCCGAAGACTTTTCTATTGATCTGTGACCTATTACGTGAAGCGAGAGGCTATAATTTTATGAAGACAAGAAATGTCAAAAAAAAAAAATAAATAAATAAAAAAAAACACAAATCGGAGTATAAATAAATAAAATAAAAAAAAATAAATAAATAAATAAATAAAAAAAAAAAAACACAAATCGGAGTAAATGCAGCATTTAAGGAAATTAAGATAAAAAATATATTTTACTTGTAAATATGTTTTATCATAGTCTCAAATAAAATTTGGTGTTGCTAACCGCTTTCAATAAAAATATTAATACATTTTGTAAACTCACAAACATTTCTCAGTACATTTATAAATGTAAAAATGCTTGAAAATAAATCAACAATAAAAAAACAGCGCCATTGGAGCAGAAAAATTATTGCTACGCTCCGAAAGAGCCTAATGGAAATTAAACGTAATTCAAATTTTTGCAATACCTGTTTGAGATGAGTTTAAAAACATTAAAAAAAAAAAAATGAAAAAGATACGAGAATGCGAAAACGTGCAAAATTTTAACGAAAATTAATTGTAAAATATTTTGTCGCAGCAAAACGCAAGAAAATTTGCATAAAAATAAAAAAGTTTTAATTTTGGTTGATATTACAGACAAAGAAAATGAAGCGGTCACAGCTGTAAGTGCATCATTAGAGCCGATGAGCCGAAAAAATTACAAAAAACTTTCTTATTCTGACTGAGGTATAAAAAGCGCTTGCCGTCAGCAAACTGAAGCTCAGAACGTTCTCAGACGTTCGCTGTACGCATTTACACAAATTTGGAGCACAATATGAAGGTTTACTTGTTGCTGGGTAGGTCGTAAATATATTAAAACAAATTGAAATATTATTAAAATACAATTTTCTATACCAGAATTTATAAGAACAGACATTTTTTCTTAAAAACATTTTTGACTTATTAAAAACGCGTTGCATTATCAATTACAGCACTCATTGGTAGCGCTTGCGCCTACCAGATCAGCGCACAGCAGCAGAACATGGTCAGTGTGGGTCAGACGGGCCAACCAGGCCAATCTGGTCAATCGGGAAAGCCGGGTCAAGCAGGCCAACCTGGTCAGCCGGGTAGATCAGTGCCGTCGAGTCAACCGGGTCAATCGGCCCAACTGGGACAATTGGATCAAGCAGGTCAACCCGGTCAACCAGGTCAACCGGGTCAGTCAGGCCAAGCCGGGCAACCAGGCCAACCGGGTCAGCCGGGTCGATCTGGCCAATCCAGTCAACAGGCCCAAAAACCCCCACATCACAGTCATCAAGCACAAAATCAACACGCACAAGCGATTGAGCAACATGTTGGGCAACTTCTTGCGCATGGTCAGCAACATGGTTCGCACCATCAGCATGAGCAACAAGTTGTGTCCAGTCCACTGCAAGTACATCAACATATTTCACATGGACAACAACAACAAGTGCATCAGGCTCAGCAACATCAGCATCATGCCCAGCAACATCAGCATCATGGACAACAACATGAGCAGCAAGGACAGCAACATCAACATCATGGTCAGCAACATGGACATCAAGGACAACAGCATCAACATCATGGTCAACAACATGGACATCAAGGACAACAACATGAACAGCAAGGCCAGCAACATTTGTATCAAGGCCCGCAACATGTCCATCAAGGCCCTCAACAAGGCCAGCAAAATGTACACCATGGACAACAACAGCAACATCAAGGTCAGCAACATGTTGCACAGCAAGCCAAATCACAGCAGCAACAATACCAAAAAGTACCTAATGCGCCGCAACTAACGCTCACCGGCGTCGTGCAACATGTGCCCATACCGCATCAGAACTATAAGGTGCCCAATCGCGTGCAACATGTTGTCGATCTGGCGCATGCGCACATACCACAAGTGCTGAACTATCACAAGTTGCACAAGAATGACGTGAATCCCGTTGTTGTTGCTGGCAAAGCAGTAAAAGTGCCCGTGATACCGCCGAACGTGCAACAAATTGTGGAACATGTACACACACACGTTCCACAAGTAGTAAATCACCATATACAACAACAAAAACAATCGGAGGTTGTGCAAAATCAACAAGATGCCAATGTCAACAAGGAACAACAACAACCAGTGGCTGGAGTACAAGGTGCTATTGTTGCGCGCAGTCAGTCGGTCGCGGTGCCACCACAAGTGCAACAAATTGTCGAACATGTGAACAAACACATACCACAAGTGATCCTCTACCTAAAGGAGCAAGCACAAAAACTACAAGAGTTTATCAACAAATTTCAACAGCAACAACAGCAGCTAGCACAAGATGTTGCCAGTGAACAGCAGGCGGTGTTGCCGCAGGTACCCGCTAAAGTGCAACAAATCGTTGAACACGCGCATCAACACATTCCACAAGTGGTCAGTCATGCACAGCAACACATACAGCAAGTACAGAAACAACAGCAACAACAACAAGAGAATGAAGTGCGGCAGGTGCAAACTGTTGGACTCTCTCCAGCTGTTGCAAAGGTGCAATCTTCCGTCCCCGCAAATGTAGCGCCAGTTGTCAATCAAGCACAGCAAGTGCAAAACCAACAACAGGGTGTTGTACAGCCGGTACAGGGTGTTATAGTACCACAGCAGGTTCATAAAAGAGTCTATACTGTGCAACAAGGTGTCACGAAACAACCGAATCAACCAAATCAGGCACCGAATCCTGCTGCTGGTGTGGCTGGGCAGCTAACCGTTGAAGTTCAGCTGTGAACGCCGAAATATTGTTTCAATGCTTCGATTTTCCAAACACTGTTTCATAAGATTTCGTTTAGTAAAAAATCACTGCCTTCATTTTTGATATAAATTTTTTTCTGAAACACGCAAAGACACTTTTGTTTTATTTACTTTTCCATTTTGATATGGATGGAGTAACATCCTTTGACATCGGTGAAACTTTGACTTTCGATTTTGAAGCGCTTAGAGCTCTGCATGAACTCGTTTAACGTTGCAGTACACTTTTCCATACAATTTAATGAGCTTTCGTTATTCCCATGCCTTTTTTGCTCTCTAAGCAAAAGTCTCTAAGACTAAGTAAGATCCAAAGTTCCGAATCTTCCACACTTTTCCTTAAAATCCCATGATAATCCGTGAGTCTGGAGCTTCTGAGAAAGTATCGTAAGTAAGGAATTTTCAAAAGTCATAAAGCTTAGGAATCCAATCTCGCTCACAAAATTAAACATCCCTATACTGTTGACTTGAAGATACTGTGTCAGGTGGAACTCTATATATATGAGGTTGTCAAAAAAGTCTTGCGGTATAGCGCATAGTTCTAGTTTTATTCCTCGCATCGGGTCATGCTATACCTTTTTGGAAAGCTCATTTCACGCGCTAACACGTGTTTGATTAATTTTCGTTTCTTTTAAGTTGTTTTCGACGGTTTTCAAGCATAAATCGGCCGATACTGCTGCAATTTCACGTTCGATATTCGGCCGAAGTTCAACAGACGTCGCTGGCTTATTGGCATAGACCATAGGATAGGGTCATTTCGTGCGATAACACGTTCACCAAACTTGATTTTCAATAAAACGGAACTATTGGAACCACATATTGTCCAAGTTCATATCGTTCAATTTGGGCCAAAAATATTTGGTTATCATTGAGCGGTAGCGATTCCCATTCACAGTAATGTACGGCAACAAAGCGTAATTTTATCCAGATGCAATGGTAACTCATGAATTAAGTGTGGATTGCTGCCTGACTAATAATGCATACTTTGTTTATTGAAGAAGCCATTCAGCCAGAAATTCGTTGAAAATCCGGGTCATTTTCAGGTTTTTGCTCAGTAGAATTCACGAACACACAACGATTCTGGTGGTCAAGTGGCTATCTAAAAAACAATAGTAGGGTTATTCATTTGAAGGCATGTATTTAAATTCATGTATACAAACGAAATATTTATCGAGTTTCCAACCATAAAATCCAAGAAGCATATATGACTTCAGTTAATTTTTCCGGAACATCTAGTGAAACTTGGTAAAGTATAAGCTAAAATTGGAAATTGTTCTCTCAGCTTGGAGACCGGAAAAAATGGGTTCGCAGAGGTTTGTTCAACATGTATCGCATATCAGTTTATTTTCGGTATAGCCTTCCGAACCTTCTTCGTTTCAGTTTCTATCTCCTCAATTGTGTGAAAACGGCGTTACCGTATTATCCTTTGAAGTTTGCTAAACAGCACGGAGCCAAATCAGGCAAATAGGGGCGATTATGCAACGACATGAAACGAATTTGTGGTAAAAAAGTAGCAAAGAAGCAATGAAGTTGAACCTGTTGAATTTGAGCGATTTTGAAGCTTTCGAGACTTCATGTGTTCGCTCCACAAAATGCTTTATCAAATTATTCAGTCTGACGTACTATAAATCGTCACTATCGGCGATCTCTCTAACTGTCAATCGACGATTTTCTAGCAATAAATTTTTGAAGTATCCCTCGTCAGTAAAGGTTGATGGTCATCCAGAGCGTCCAGACTTTACAAAAACACGTGTAATTTGGAGATAATTAATCTTTTAACAAACAGACTTCTGGGAATTATTATACACGGTTCTACCCATCGTGAAAAAAATGTAACTGCCTTCCTGATAATGTAGCCCGCGAGAATTCAAAATTCACGATACTTTTTGTAGCAATCTCATTGGGCTTTTGTTTCGAAATAGAATATATCAAATTCTCTTCTACATAAGTAACTATTTGTCTTTCGAAATAATATAAAAAAGTTTTTGTATACATATTGAAAATTTATATTTTTATCTAACTTAGAGCTAGTTTGGTTTTTGAGAAGAAACTTCCCAATCTAAGGAAAAATTTTAGTTGAAAGTGAAAAGGTAAATCCATATGTGATAACATGAATTTCTTAATCTAACACATATTTCCATCAAATTTGCTGAACTTTGTTTTACCAAGCTTTCAGCTGCCCATTTTACATTGCTTGAGTTCATCAACTGGTCATTGTCGATATTCCTGTGTCTCAACTTAACCATAAATGCGCGCGTCTTGTGCAGTGGCTTCTTGTGGTCTAAAGACTTGTGCGAGTATGTGTTTGGTATCCAAAACATTGCCATACTTAGGCACCTTAACCTTCACGGCTTGTAGAACGGACTGTGAGACGACGCCTACTCCCGGTAATGGCGCTGGACCACCAGGCGGTAATAGAATAACTTCCTCGCTACTAGATACAGAAGAAATGGAATCTGGCACCGGTATGATTGGTTGAGGCTGTCCGCCAGGTGTAATCAGTAGCTCCTCACTCGATGCCGACGAGATGGAGTCGACAACGCGTACTCTGTATGCGTTGGCGTATAGGATGACTGTGTGCAGAATGAGAAGTAAATAAAAGTATTGAGGTTAAAAGGTCAGCACAATAATATTGATTATTTACTTACTGGTTACAAAAGTCACAAGGAATTTCATGTTGTTGCTTTAAGTAAACGCAGTTCTTAACTGTCTTAGTTGAGTTGCAACTGAAACTCTTTTATATAGTGGATAGTGAGCTCGCGTTGCAGCTAACGCCCCGCCTAAAAAAGTCTTAAAATTAACTTATTTGATGGGATTTTTGTACTCTTTGCATTATTGGTAAGCTTAGTCGGTTATGAAAACTTTCATTTCCATTTTTCAGAACTTTCGAATTCCTCGCACGATTTATACTACTGCATAACGCTCGACAGCCGAACACGCGCTGGGTATATCAAAACCACGCGCCGGCCGCCGCTCGTGTCTTAATGCCAATATATAATTTTATTTATGTATTCTGCTATAACTTTAAATTTGGTACTTTTTCGATGTCTTCGTCTGTCTGCTGTCTTAGTGAATCAAATGTGATCTTTTTTCGCACACCCACTTTGTTACTCATCCATTTACATGTGGTATGTAAATGAGATTGAGGGTAAGTCGCTCCAAACAGGTTGGGCATTATTTGAATTGATTTTTCGTTTATCATTTAAATTGATATTAAATTACGATTTTATTATCTTTTCACTGTGCCATATTAGTGTGTGGCCTGAGCAGCCGACTAGGTTAGGTTAGGTGGCCGATCAAAGATCGTACTTGGCCCACTATATGTAGACCTGTGTGAGGTAATAGAAAAAAAGACAATCGATGTTATTGACAGCTAAGGTAGACACTCCTTGGTCAGCCCTGAACGCACTGTTAATGACTTAAAGCTATTATCGCCGCTCTGCTATTTGAATGGATGGTCACTTCTCCGGAGGAGGCTGCACTTCGGAGCAGTAAATCTACTACTTCCTTAATAACTGCAACCTTGGCCTGGAAGATACTGTAATAGTCAGGAAATCTGAAACTGAAGGTGTCCTCTAACGGCTGATTCCCACCCACAACTCCCTCGACGGTATATGGGTAAAGAAGAAGTCGCTTGACTTCGGCTTAGCGACTCCATGATCCAAGAGATCCGGTATGTAGTTAAAGTGAGTGAGGATTCCCGAGTGTCCAGACTCATGTTCTTTTAGGCACCCAGATCCTTTGGGACTGATGGCAACTTTCGCAGCCATTCACTACCCGACGATGTCCACGGACAATATGTGCAGGATGGCATTAAGTGCCATGTTTGGAGTGAAGCTGAGTGCACCGCATATGCTGATGAACGCTCTCGAGTTTCTTTGCCTGTGTGAACTTTTCTAGAGTGCTCCACCACATAAAGACCATAGAACATAAAGGGCTTGACAATTGTGTCGTAGAGCTATAGGACCACTTATGGTGAGAGACCCCACCTTTTGCCAATGACTCCTCTACAGCAGTTCAAGGCAATCGATGCCTTTTTTCATTTCTCTTCGATATTCGGCTTCCACGAAAGTTCCTATCTAGGATAAGACTTAGATATTTCTCTGTATCCGCTACTTGTAAAAGAAGAAAAAAATCTTCAATACATAGTTTTGCAGATTTTTCTTAGAAGCTCAGTCAAATATCTATTAAATTTAATAGTTATGTTAACGATCTAGATTCCATAGCAACATGTCATTAGATTAGACCTCAATTCAATTACTTTTGCATCGTATGATAAATATATGGTTAGGTTTGATTTGTTTCAGAGTTAGATCCAAATAGGAATCTCACTTCGATAGATTAGAACGCCGGCCCGAATAGACAAAGTGCCTAGATCCTATTACACATTTTTTGAGATGGCTATGGTCAGTTTCGTTTATGTCTCCTTGTTAAACCACAGTCAATGCAAAGACTGAAAAGCGAAGGAAAGGCTGCTTGAATGTTTTCAACTCATGCTCCTCCATTACAATTTAACAACTGGGGTTCGGCAAAATTTTTACTCTAAGCCAAAATAAACTTCAACAAATTTCTTTGACATAAGCCTGAATTCTAAATGAGAAAAATGAAAGATGTACTCAGTAGGGCCGAAAAGCTTCCATCGTTAAAAAAAAGTTAACGGTTCTTAACAAAATACCCAGAAACCAATATAATAACATTCATAGTTCGTAATCCCGAATCACAGCTCTTCGAGTGCTTAAGTAGAACAAATTGAGGTACAAAATTTCCAGCGAAATGACTAAGCGTCTAATCAAAGCTAAATTATTTAGCCGCACCACACACTGTGCCGCAGAAATGGGTGTTAACTAGCGAGGTCGGCGGAAACTAATTGCGTATCGGCTGACAAATGTTTGCGTATAAATAACACAAAGTACCGTTAGCTACCATGTAGGCAATACAAGAAAGCATAATATGATACTGAATGTACAGAGCGAAGAAGCACTTCGGCGGCGAAGTGAGTCTCAGTGAAATGGAGGTGTAAGGCATGGCTAAAGTGAGATTAGGCATTTCAACGGTTCTTAGCCGGTAGCAAAAAGCCACGATCCAATCCTGTTTTTAGCGTGTGCGTGCCACATGCGTGTTGCACAATCAATTTGTGTTTATAATATCCAGGTTGCTGCAACACGCACTGAGATTTTGCGCTATGCTACCTTGCCACATTTATGTAACTGCAAGAAAAATGTGCCGGTGGCATAAGTTCGGGGACAGGCGCAGCGTGATATGCTCACTTTTGTACGCCCAAAACATGTAAATAAATTAGGAATGCATTAATCGCTAAATGCGATGCAGCAAATAATTCAACCGATAAATATGTATCTATGAAAGTGCAAATAAATACGTGTTAACACCAAGGCAGATGATAAATGGGTGCTTATGGCAGAAAGGCGATGATAATGTAATTGCAATTAAGCTTGGAATGTGCGTGCGGCATGTTGAAAAATTTGTATATTGTTATTAATAGGAAATTTTCGCATATTACAAAAAAAAAAAAAAAATATAATATTCAAGCAAAAAGAAAAAAAAACTCCGAAATTTACTCCGAATTTCCCCCTAATTCCGAAAAAATTTATACTCCGGTTAAGCCTGCTGAAAGGTTTGTTAATTGTTAAAATGTGGGCCGAATGTTTTTTTCTCCGAAAAAATACTAATCCCGACAAATCTTAGCTGCTGAATTTTAGGGATTCGTATTTAGGAGAATAAAGTAAAACTTAATAACAGATATAATTTTTTTTTATTTTATTTTATTTTTTTTTTATTTTATTAAAGCTTACATAATAAACAAATTATTAAATAAACTAAAGTACGCAGCGCTAGCATCAAAGGCTTTCGGCTGAAACAGATATAATATTTAATCAAATCAGAAAAAATATTAAATCCAAAATTTACTCTTAATAAAATCCCAATATTTGCTTATTCCAAAAAATATTAATTTCGAAAATTGTTAGTTAAACTCCGAAAAGTAATTTCGAAAAAATTACCAAGCATTTCGCTTACTCCTAAAACTCGACGTCGTATGTAAAGTTCTTTAATTGGTTTAAGTACTTCGATATTTTTTCCAGAGCGTTCAATGAAGATTTGAGGTACTCTACCTTGTAAATAAAATGTATTAAAATAATATGATATCTAAGCAAACAAGCTCAGAAGAAAACATTTTAACTCTGAAACTCACTTCGAGCAAAATAGGAATATTTCTCTACGCGGAAAAACTTAAACTTCAAAAAATTTTAGTATAACTCCGAAAAAAACAAAATTATAAACTTACTCAGAAAAGTATTAGCTCCGAAAACTCTTCGTTTTTGACTTCATAATTTCTTACTCCGAAGATTCATTAAACTTTACCAAGCTTTTCTATTACTTATTTATTATTTGGAAAATTCTATGTAGAGTTTTAACTGATTTATTCCTAATTTCTAGCCAGGCTTCAGAATTTCTCCCATTAACTCCAATATTTGCTCTGAAACTTCAATCCAAATATTTTATTCGATTTATTCCTAATCTTAAGCAGAGCTTAAGCATTTTTCAGAATAACTCCAAGTTATACTCCGAAAATAAACTTCAAATATTTTACTTAATACGAGAAATAGTAACGCTGAAAAGCAACTCCGAAATTATTTTCGGAAAACTCTGTAATTTTTTTTTTAATTTATTAGAACAAATTTGCCGATTATAACCATCTTAACATTTGGTTTCCAACTCATTGAAAATTTCTACTTCATATTGTCTTAAATCTTAGGATTAAGAAAAAAAGATTTGGTAGACATTTTCAAAAACAAGAATATATTCAACAAAAACTCGGCATTTGACTTTTGCTGAAATATTCCATAAACGATATATACTCTGAAATATATTTATTCCGAAAAAGCTGGTTCGCCCTTACCTGTAGTAAAATTGTAAAGTTTCAAATATTCCTATTAAAAAAAACTTTGCAAAAAATTAATGTATATAAAAATACTAGTATATACACATGTATATCCAGGTATTATCCACGTATTTTTTTTAAATTCAAATCTCACCCATTTACGGTCCAACATAAATTTTAAAGTTACTTTGACCCACTTTAACTTCAATAACAAATAACTTTTGTGCTGAATTCATTCATCTGGAAAAGAAATATGATTTTGAATTATTCCAAAGTGCATATGTGCCACTTTTTCTCAATATATTTTATATATGTATGTATGGCTATACATAAGTACACATTTGCTGCTCACCTTTCGCCCAAAACTCATTCAACTGAAAAATTGCGAAAATTTTCTTTGCCCCCAAACGTGGTGGTAGCAAAAACACTTGCAGAATTGTTGCTGCCACTTGCACCCTTGAATGACTTCGCGGTATTGAAAGGTCCCTACAACACCTATATACTATATATGCTATATTTGTAAGTGTTACTTTCACCTACATACTTGCAGTGTATTCATGTGTGAGTAGCTTATTGGGTTGTTTGTTGCCAAATCGGCGTGTCATGCCACTTGCGTCGAACTTGCCACACCTGAGTGCTTTGCTGCGATTTCGTAAATGATATTTTATATTTTTCCGTTATACACTCGACTGTGAGTGAGGAAAGTCAGCGCGAAACTGGCTTTCGAAGTTGTGAATTTAAGTTCAACTAGTTGCCAGAAAACTCAAATTCTTTGGGAATAATATTATTTAGTAATCTGTGATATGGACTTATTGTATATAGAACCGACAACTATCATCAAAAATATACAAGTTTTTGATAATTTAACCATCTATTTCACCTTTGCTCCTTCTCCTCAGACATTGTAATATTTTAGCCAAAAGCATGAGAGCCCCATTGGAGATGCAAAAAAAAAAAAATTATGAGAAAAAGACTGGCGCCGAAAGTTACGCCGACCTTCAACATCTGCGACGCTATTTAAGGTACCACATGAAATCAAATGACTACGGATATTCCAAAGACACAAAAAGCAGTAAATTACCAAGGCATAAGACTGGCCTCCAGACTAACTTCCTGAGTATAAATTAAGCACACAACAGCTAAACTAATAGCCAACATAGAGAGGCCCAGCCAAAGGGACGACTATCGTTATATTATACGGAATAGAGATCTAGAGAGAAGTGCTGAAAAAGCAAAACTGACTTAAGGTATTGGCCAGAGTGCACCGAATAGTAGCCCTCAGAGTTGTATCAGCTTATCGAACAGTGTCAGGTGATATGGCACGGCAACGAAAGATTGGATAATGAGAGTCTATGCAGATGGACTTTCAGCCTTCTAAGTGATCAAAACATATGGATAAGTGCGGAGAAGTCGATTTCTAAACAACTCAGCTGCTATCCGGTTACGAACACTTCAAAAGGCAGCTCCACAAATTGGGAAATATTGAAGAGCATTGGGCCCGCATGTCCTCATACAAGGATCTGTATCAGTATGGATCTGTCATGCGACAGATTAATACTCTGAACATATATTCTTCAAACGCAATAGAGAACCTGATTGAACCACTAATCATGAATAATTTAGCTAGCGTCATCTTGAAAAACAAAGCAAGCTGGGGGATTATCCAGAAAGCCGCAGCAAACAGCGGAACCTGAACACAGTTGCGCAGATGTAAATCTCTCAATGAGAAAAATGGAACGCCACCATGAAGTAATGGATAACCTGCACTGTGGGCACTTTATCTCGCTCGTGTTTGCTGGACTGTTTTTTTATTAGATGCCGTTGTGAAGGTAAAGTCACAGTTCTAAATATTTAATTGAATTTTTTTTATTCAATAAGATAGTGGTTGCTTGAAAGACATTTTGTTATTTTATCGTGCATTTTTCTTGCCAATCGTTTACAAATTAAGAAGCAGAGAGAGAGAGAGAGAGAGAGAGAGAAATGTGATATACTTTACTTGAGCCATGTTATCAAATATTCCTAACTGGAAGAACAGAAGATCATACAACAGATCTCTATATTCAGGACACCCACTGGCGATCATTTTTCACATTAGAGTTTGTAACTTCAAGCAAAATTTCTTTAAATGTTACTACATAACTACATATACTACAAGTATATATGAATAAATAGAGATCACGTTCATCGAAGTTTTGTTACTCAGCGACTCCTCAAAATCCTTGCAACTACTTTGTAATGATTTCGAAGTGTAATTACAATCGTTAAAACTATTAGAGCATGAGCAAGGCTATACTTAGGCTACTCTTTGTTATTGTAAGAGCATACATATTATGTGTTTAAATGAGTTGTGGGCTTTCCGGTTGTAAAAGACAAACTTAAGCGCCTCTATTCGCGCCTGGGAAAATATCGGCAGCTTCTTGTCGAATATAAATATATGTATATACCTATATAAATAAATCTTTGTATATAAAAATTGTCTTCTCGCCTATACTTTATATTGTTCTTTTTTTTTTTTGATAATTGCTTTATTGCTGGTCAGCCTAAGCAAGAATTTGCCTAAACAACCATGCTGCCACGCGGCCACTTCCCATTCCAAACACGAGTATCTTCTAGAGCTTCTATGTCCTCTATTGTGTGTTTCAATCGCTTGACGCTTTAAGCGCTTTGTCAAATCTGCTTGTTCATCGAAAATAGTTGTTTTGTTGGCTATATAGACACATATGTACATATGTATCTTTGCGGTTATAAGCAACTCTTTGCTCATTCGTATCGACATTTATTTATGTCTATAAGCCTTCCTCTTTGGGCTTGCTGCAGGATATGACAATTCCTTTGTGAGGCTTTGCAACCATTAACTGCAGATATAGAGTATAATGTGAGGTGTGTGAAATTGGTTTTTTTATTGGTCACAAATTGAGAGGCTTTTCGCACAATCTTAATAACATGATTTAAGCGTAACGATAAGTTCAAAGCTTCGAAGAATGGCGCTTATTAATAATGCAAGTTATTTTTCTACAAGAAGCTTGCATACCAAAGTAGCAAGGAGACTTCTGACTCATGCATAATAACTGGAAATAGAATTTAAATTTAAAAAACTGAAACGAATTGCAAAGACTTTTTTGTAGAACTCCGTATAGTCACCGAAATCCTCTTCTAATTAAAAAATGTCGAATTAGTTGAATAGAAGCGTCGCCACTCCACCTAGCCACTGGTGTATTAAGGGAAACTTTTTCCTTTCAGAAGGGCATACCAGATTCTTAAAGTTCACTGCTTTTAAATTGTATCATGATTCGACGTTGACTCGACAATCTGTCGAACCGATGTGTGCGTTCAACCATAACCATAGCAAGCGTAGATCTATGTAAGTGTAGTTTTAGAATAGAATTAAACGGACGACTTTTTCTACCCTTAAATGTCGGCACAATATCTGGCCCGAACACGGATCTGCTAGAGATCTTCATTAATGTTTAGGTATTCAAAGCATTAACAGCTGGTCTCAATCGAGAAAATTGAAGCTCATGCCATCTAAGAAAATAAAGCGAAGAAGTTGCTCCCGATATTGATCTACTGATAGAAGCTCATATTGAGTTTAACTGAAAATATGCCTACATGGATCTCATGATTCTGGATATGTTCATTAAGGCATTTTTTCAATTTGCAGGACGTCGCAATCGCTGGACTCCCCTGCACGGATTTTCCAATTCTAATTATGTTTAAGACCTTAGCCTAAACAACGGCTTACTTTGGCTTCTGTTAAAGCCCACATCGGGTTCTGCGTTAAGATCATTCGAAAAAATCACGCCATGAACTTTTGAATTTAATCAACAGTGAATCTACTCTGTTTTTTATTTATGTATAAAGAGTGATTAGGAGCTTGGTATTCTCTACATAAATCACTGATAATGATTTCTTCAGTTCCATGAGTTTGAATTAATTCTAAATAACATCAGCAGCTTACATACTTTCGAAGTCTGTACCTAATCAACCTTTTTATGCCCAGAATTTTAGATATGAGTGAACAAAAATTAGGTCGGAGTTATATCATTCGTTGTAAGCAAGATTTTGGTGAATAAAATAGGCCATAAATAGACTTCAACGCTTTATTTCGGAAAGAAGGTTCCACACTAAAACCACCTGAGGCATTTACAAAATCCTTACACGCAGTCCAAAATGACTAATGGCGTGGGAGCCGAAGTCTATTTTTCGGAGCTGGCGATCGTTGAATCTTTTGAAATACTACGGCATCTTCAAGGCGGAAGAGTCAGGAAAGCGGCAGAGATAGCAGGAAACTACATAAAGATGACCAATATTTACGTCGGTAGCAAGGCGGCAATTAGGACAATATACTCACATTGCATTATGTCAGAGAATGCCTTCAGAAGCCGGGAAGCAGTAGATGTAGCGGCAGCATGAAAGCTTCTGCTTATGTACTGGGTGTCATTTCACCAAGTTATTCCGGAAATCGAAATGGCTATCCAAAATGTACAGGAAATACGAAAGTCACTTAAAATGATATATAATGAAATTTCCGAAATGGTTTACCGAAGGCTCAAGGCGGGAGGGAATACCTTATGAATATGCAGACTCAACAAAATCATATGTAAGAGCACTGGAAGAATGCTTTTCACTCATTCGGTCCCGAAAGGACTACAAGACGATTATCGGTCTGATGACAGATCAAAATCTACTTGCATCACATGCGAGCCTGATGAACAAAAGTAATGACGATACTTGCAGAAAGTGCATGAGGAGACGCTGGAACGCCTCCTATGTTTCCATCCAGCCTTCAGATAAGGTCTCGCCTTCTATCTTTATGGGTTCGCAGTTTAAGAGACTGATGAACGAGGACAACATCTGATCGGTCGGCGTTACGATGAGCTGTACGAGATATCTAACAGTATTGATATAGTTCAGCGAATTAAGAAGCAGCGGCTATGCTGGGCAGATTATGTTCTTCGAATAGATGAAAACACTCCAACAGAGGATACGAAAGACTTCCACGCCGTTGAAAAGTGCAGGTGGAGAAGGACCTGACTACATTTGGAATCTCCATTTGGTTCAAAATAGCGCAAAAGAAGCACGACTGACGCGGTCCGTAAACTCGGCTATAACCGTGTAAGCGGTGTCGACCCCAATAAGGAAGAAGAAGATATCACGGCTGAATTTTACTTATATGTCTCTGAAATCTTCACACACGCTGTAATTTTAAAATTAGCATCATAAATTCCAAACGCCCTACATGCGTCGTTCTAAACAATGTTGCAACAGCATTAATTGCCGCACAACTGTGTGTGATAGCGCCGCTTGCAACATGTTGTTGATGGCTTTTAATCAATTTGATGCACTCGTTTCATAATAGCCGCTCCGACTGTACGAGTATATTAAGATTTTGTGTTGGTGTAGCGCAAAAATGCTTATTAATTTACCTTTTGCATAATGTATGCATTAATATCAATTTTAAGCTTGGCAAATTTATGCGCTGCTTGGACTACTTCCACGGACTTTCGAGCCTAGAGTGCTGACGGAAGCAGTTAGGCGGTGCTATGATAACAGTCTACTGACAAGCGGCGCAGATGAATTTCATTGAAAGGCTGCTTGAGAAAGTATGCAGATTCTTATTTATTTTGTTCTAAGCTGTTCTTCATTTTACAATCAATCAAGCAATATTCTATAATATATTGCTTATTGGAAGTAATTTGTATAGAGACAGGTGTATGTTACGGAAGGAATGAAGAATGTAAACTGCCTGGAACGCAATATAATTGCAGGAGTTGCACAGTTAAAGATATATGTATGGCAGTTGTGTTATCTATGTTAAAATATTTGTTTACGGCCAGTTAGGAACGTGATTAGGTACCAGTGACTGGTTAGTAGGAGACTAGTACTTCTGCTTTAACAGTTTGCTAATCATCTATCGCTGACTTGTTTAAAGTCTATCTCGAAAAGTGAGGTCAAAGCCTCTTCCAGTGCTTGATTTGTCAGAGTGACGTTGAGCATAGCCATCACTCTGTCTCTAATAAGAGACTATATTTTAGCCAGCGTGATTCAGTCACGTAAGCCTTCTTCAATATATTGGAGTATGCAAATCTTATCGACATCGCAAGCTTTAACAACGTAGCCATCAGCATAGAAAAAGAATCGAAAGAGGTTGGCCTAGTTTTGAACGAGGGAAGACAAGCACTTTGTTTATCTCGTAATCAGCATAAATACGATCAACAATCAAAGCTCACAAGTTCCGAAAATATAGTTTTAGATTCAGAAGCGTTTGGAGGAATTTTCAGAACTCCACAAGAGATTCATCAGGTATCAAAGTAATCATATTGGCCAGGTTTTCTGCGTCTGTTAGATCCGTGCAAAGGAATTCTAAGTTTAGTAGGAGCTCACATGTTGAGTTCTACGCTGCCTTGGACAACCTGGGTGCCCTCGCATACAATGGAAGGACCAAGTACATAGAGTCCTGTCTGCACTTAGGATGTACAAGGGGCGTTCCAAAGTAAACAGAACTTAAAAAAAAAAGGATAGATGTTTTTTTTTGGCAAAAATCAATTTATTTTATTCAAAACAGTCTCCTTCTGGTTCAATACAGCTTTTTGCAGAAAGCAGAGCTAACAGCGCGGTTGTTGAGGCCAATGATGCTGTATCAAATACATTATATATAAAAGCTGTAGTGTGCCACACAAAACTCTATTATTGTTCATTATATACTTATAAATATGTATATATCGAATCTGTCCATATTTTCAAAGCGGACTAACCTAAAGTAAGCCATGGTCCCCACTGAGCGACGCTTGTCGGCAATTAGTATTACTCCATTGCTATTGCCAGCAGTTGCTGCCACAATAATGGTACAAATTCATACAAGCCTGATATTCCGCTGTCACGACTACACATTACAGTTAAATATTTCACAACACCAGACTTCAAGATATTTCCCACAAAATGTCAATAATAGAAGAAGCATAAACAACAAAAGATAAATAAATTGGCAACTGTAATGAAAGAGAATAAAAATGTTGCATGGAAGATGTCAATGGTGGCTGCAAGAAACACAAGTTGCATTGAAAATGTGTGCGAAGTTGTGGGTATTATGAGTATGACAACTTAGTTGTAGCCACCGTTTGTTAATCGACAGAGAAGAAGTAAACAACTGTTTATGTACCTAGCTACCATAACAGCTACTTTGCAACGGACAAGTTATCGGCACATATTTATATATATACATACCTATAATGCTCCATGTAACTTCAGATTGATCGAAGCTGACACTTGTTGCCTTATTTGCGCCGCTTTCTTCTTCAACGCTTCGCAATCAAAACTGAAAGCTGCGTGAATAAGCTACTTTCCTATAGTGCTTCTAAATCTATTTAGTTCCATCTCCGTTACCATTGTGGCGCCTCATTACACGCTTTTATTAGACGCAGACGCGTTAGAGCTGTCAGTGTTGTGTCATTTCTTCGTTGTGAAAGTCTGATTAGGCAGAACATATATCCATAAGTACGCTGAGTAGTCAATATACTAAATTAGAGATGCGCTCAACCATGTTTACTTATTTGGTTTAGTGTCACAAGTCTTCTTTTAAATTTTGTGGGGTTGCCCATTTATGAACTCCGTGAAACTACAAAGCAAAGAGGAACAATATGTCCGACAAGACGCGTTGAGATTCTACAGCTGTTATCGTCTCTTGAACTATAGTTCCTCTCCAAAGACTATCTGCTTATAGGCTAGTCACTAGACCTCACAAATGTCAATAAATTAAATAAGATCAAATTGGAATTGGAATCCAGGAATTATAAGAAATGACACTTAATTGTCAAACTAGAAGTACTACAGCATAAGAGAAAATAAGATCGAATTACATGAAATAAAAACCACTTGAATGGACTCAGCCTTCCATTGTTTTTTTAAAGTCCAAATATAATTTTTTAATTATTTTTATTTTATCAGGCAATCCGGCACATCATAGATGTCGAACATTCCGGCACAGTACAAGGACATGTTTTCTTTCTTAGTCGTGGCTGACCATCAAAAGAACGCTTCATGGATATGGATATCTAAAGATAGAGAAACAAAATGTGAGTAAAGCTCAGCACCTTTCGAATTGAGTCTTGTAAGTCAACTACACTTTTATTCAGTTGCTACAGCCGATTGCGGATCTATATGCCTGATTCCAATTCTCTTGATTAACATCATAAGGACTTCGAGTCCATTTCAGTCACTAAGAGTCAGTCGATGGAGCTCGATTGCATTACATTTCGATTTATGTGCATCTGGTTGAAAGAATCCTCAATATTATTACCGTCTGGCTATCGAACCAGTACAGGAAACACAGAAGTCAATTTAAACTATTTACTTTGAAATTTCCTAAAGTATTGATAGAGGAATCATAGCGCATGCTTTTTACTCAAACGGTCTCGGTAGCAAAGGACGATTGTTGTCTTAAGCACAAGCCACAACTTACTGACACCACCTTCTAGTTAGAAGGTAATAAGTAATGATTATACTCGTACATGCAGAAAGTGCCGGAAAGTATGCATGAGGAATTCCACTTATGCATCTATTCGGCCTTATCTACAGCTTGTCTTACATATCTATTATCTTCGGAGTTCAAGGGACGAGATAAACTCTCAAAATTATACGTCAGATCGGCTTTAGAGCTGAAATTAAACTAGCATTACTAAAGACCAGTAGGTCTATGCATGACGTGACCAGGCGCTCCTGATATGCAGACGCCTAGCTGATAGATCCTGGGGCTGCAAGCAAGGTATTATCAGATGGCTGTAAACTTTAAAAAGAAGATTAGATCTACTCGCGGTAGTAAGGCGGAGTGGAGTGATTTCACGCTCGACCTAGTACGAAAGGGCATCCAGTGGTACACCGACGGCTAAAAAAAAAAACACAGTAAGGCTTTGGAACACGGATTGCGGAACGATGAGACGTTTTCCGAACACCTTTCAAGCAGAAGTCGTTGCTATAAGTCAGTGTGCAGAAATTAATTTCCATCTCAACTATCGCCTCTCAGCTTATGAGATCAAATAGCTTTTAGTGGAGAAGTGTATACCAACGCAGGGTCGCTTAGTTTCAATCGTGTACACCTGACCTGGGTGCCATGGCATAAAGGAGTAGCCGACAATGAGCTGCCCGACAAACACCGTGGCAGCTTTCAGGATGAAGGGACCAAAACCAGGGTTTATATATATAAAAAAAAAAACCTCACCCGAGACAAATTCCTTGTCGCGTAGGCTTAGAAATTACATGTCCAACGTGGGCATAGTCTTTTAGGCAATCTTCCGGTTTTGCGACATTGAACAGGAAACTCTAGAACACTTGCTTCTAGATTGCTCAGCAATTTGTAGAAATAGGCTCAAGGCCCTAGGTTCCAGCTACGTGGACTGGGATCACTTCACCTCAGTCGCGTCCAGCAAGCTCCTGGAATTGTTCAGATTGCTGCAGCTTTGTGACCATATGCGATATATGAGAGGGCACAAAAGATCAATGACAGCCGGTTCATATAATCTAACCTAATTTCAGTATAAATACCTAGATGGAGATTGAGAGCTAATCGATTGATGATGAATACAGCAAGCAACCCTGATTATTAGTGGACTTCAACAAAAGGTTCTACGTCAACTAAATTACGATTTTAAAAAGGGGAATATAACTATTCTAATGACTGTTAGTTCCTAATAAAGATTAACTTTGGAAGCGCTATATTTTTCAACGAAAGTGTTATTAACGCCGTTCAACAAATATGCCGCCAGCAAATTGCTTCCTAAAGCCAAATTCCTTCGAGCAGGCATTTTGAAGACTCTTGCAATTATATACAAACGTATATATAAGTATATATATTATATGTACTCACGATCCTTCATGCATAAAAGCTTTAATGAAAAATTAATGCAATCATTTTTGAAAAATTACCAATTTCACTCAAATTTAATTGAGCAATTTGCAAGCGTTTGCAAAACTAAAGAAATGCAAGGTGCCACACGCTGAAAGCGGCCCCAATTCAACCGCCAAACATACGCATACATAAATGCTACATTAAATCAAGTGTGCACAAACATAAGCACATAATTGGACTCGTAGGGTACCCGAAGTGCAAGCCAAATTAATATGCACGAACGCTGAAAAATCGCTTAAGCGGAAAAAAACTTGTATGCACACATACATAAAAAACAATTTTATTAGGGCGTAATGGCCAAACATATGTATGTATGTATGTGCATATAAAACAAAATGAACACAGCAAACGAACTGCATTTGATCGTGTCCGCATCGTCTAACCAACAATGGCAACGTGGGATGAGCCCATTGGCGACGTTCGCTCTTGAGCTGGCATCCGTGTCGACTGCAGCGAGTGGTTGTTGCACTGGGCAAGTTTTGCACCAAAGGCATTAATATGTCGGTGATTTTAGATATGACGTTGCCATATCTGTTTTCATAAGTTGCAGATGCATTTCCAATTAGCACGAGTCTAATGGCGCTATTGAAATTATTTGAAAAACCACTTTGAAAACTACGGAAATATTGAAATAATTGAATGAATGCGCTATGGTATTATGAGAAAGATTCATCTTGTTCAAAAGAATTGTACGAAAAACGGCTCACAAACAAAGTATGTCCAAAATGGTGGCTCGATGTTCTGACCTCAGGATTTTCGTACCTTTTTTAAAAAGAACTGTCTTAAAATGCTTGTTAAAGATCTCTCACATATACATACCATTTCGTTATAACTCTGGTTATAATGTATTTTTTATTTTTTAAGTAGAGGGCAGCATAAAAAGCCGGAATGCGAAACTTCAATCCGCTAAACCTGACTCACTCCCAACTCCAGACTCTTCCACGGAACCAACAGTTTAAGTATTACTTCGTAGGAGTGATAACACATTTAAATCTCCCCCGTGGCATGGACTGACGGACGCCTGCTCTGCTCTGTACGTCACAGTTTTGTCATGATGAAGGATGTCGCTTCGAAGGCAGCTATCTAGTTTTCAGTTAACGGACACATGTGTGTCATAAAATTTTTCACTCCAAAACTACCACCAGTGCAGCTTTAAGTTTTCCCTTGTACACAAAAAGAGAAAGCAATAAATAATACATGCTTAGAGTCTTCAAAACACTCTAAACCTTTCGAACAAGTCGGACTAATGTTGTGCTGGAGTCTGTAGAGCTAGCTTCTAAGGCACCCAGGTCCCCATGTCATCTGTTTGGTTATCACGTCGATGGTAGGTGCGACCGAAAAATAATCCCAAGGGTTGACTGACTCTCAAAGTCTTCGACAAAAAACTGAAAAAGTCCAACATTCATTAGCAGACTGTTACTGATTTCGACAAACTGCACTTTTCCCGAACTCTGTGTACTCTAGGCAATGAGAAACAATAGAACTGAACTGATTCGTTTAGACTATACAGTTTTTATTGCCTATCTTTCCACTCCTAATGCTGTCTGCCTTTAGGTTAGTTTGCTAGACCTCACGTATGTCAAAAAGATCTCTGAAAGAACTAGAGTCGTATAGAAAATTGAAAGCAATAACTTGAAAGGAAGCCTCTTTGAATAGAAGATGACTTACTTATGATCGAAAACTCTAGCTTACTTAGAAGTATGCTTCTTCTTTCTTACAAAAACAGTTCATCAAGCGCAATGGTCCACTTTCGTAACTATTTTTCTCCAGATTTCCCGATCTCATACTAAGTTTTCTGCATTTATCCATATTTTCTTTAAACTATCATACCAACACTTTAAGTTATTGCGAAGTTCTGTTTTATTATTGAAACCTGAGTTCTGAAAGATCGTTTTTTGCAGAGACAATTATGTATCCACAGCTTAATACTATTGAAGTATCAGTGAGACGGATTGGTTCAAGTTTTGATCGATGAATCCAACCCGGTTGAAGCTTAATTCATTGGCTAATACAATAACCAAAAAGAGATTTAATAGCCAACTGACTACAGGTCCGTCCTTTCGTTTCCGAGTTATGTTGCTGKCGCGTTGCTAGAACACATGTTAGGCACGCTAATAGCCTGAAAGCGAAGCTTTTCTCTTTTCCATAAAACTCGAAATAAGTATGAAGACACAGCTCGCATCAGCGGCGTTTGAACGAGTTCACTACAAATGCGGAACAATTGCGGCTCAACTATTAGCACGGTTGCGGGATTGCGCCGATCTGGTGGCGAGTGGTCAGTGCCAACTTGACAGGCATTTAAAATCGTCTTATACGCTGCACATTGTGGCATGCCACCATATGTTAAGGCGGAAATTTAAACGTTTCGTCTAAGACTTGTGGCATTTACGCAGGAGGCGTAAGAGCAAAAATTGTTGTAGTAGCCTGAAGTAAAGGTAGCAACAGCGGAGCGAAAGCATCTTCTGCTGCACTTCATATTTTGCTATATTTCTAATTTCTTCTTTGCTATCTTATTTTGCGAAAACCCAAGTCAACTGCTCTACGGTACAAATGCCTAGTGGCCGCTAAAATGCTCTCCAGAAGTCGCTTTACGTACGCTGTCTCGCTTGATGAGTGCCACTTAAGCCGTGATTGCATTTAAACCAAACAACAACTGGTGTGCAATTAAGTTGCCAACAAGTTTGAAATTATGCAATTATGATATAAAAAATTGCCCGACCATCGGAAGCCGTAGGGGTCCAACGTTATCAAGAAATACACTACAGGGTATGTGAATTGAAAGGGTAGCCGTGAAGCGCAGCCAAAGACGGCTTTGGTAATGGGTAGCAGCGCATGGCTCACACAATCGCGGCGGCTTCTGTTGCAGGAAACGTGCCAACTTTTATTGGCTCACTTGTGCACTTGACTGTCAGCCCGTTGATTAGTCGGTCATTTGGTGCGTCTGCGAACGCGTCAAGTTATTTGTATGCCATAGTAATTGGCCCCCACTACGCTGGACATACAAATGTGATTAATATGTTCATATCGGAAAACACCGTTGGAATGAGTTAGAGATCTCTCTCTCTCTCTCTCCTCTCTCTTGCTTTCTTATTACTGGCATATCTTGGCGAGCTTTTTAACCAAAACCGATTTGGAGTAGTTCCATTATCAACTTAAGTACCCAACTGTTGGGTTTACTTTTACTGGAATATAGCGTTGAATAGAACATATCACCTGGAAATGGTTGAAAGAAATCCAAAATGTTCTAAAATCTCTGATCATCAGTTGACTGCAGAATGTCAAGGCCCTTGGATCAGTCTACGTGGACAGGGATTACATCATCTCCATCTTGCCAAAATAGCTCCATTTCGACTTGTGGCCGCTTTCTAGGTCAAGTTAAGTTCATTGGCTGATCCATAAGATGGGAATCGCAAATGGAATACTGTATGTAATCATTTGTTGAGCCATAAAAATATAACTCCTGTACTCCGCGTCTTGCATTCAATACAAATTTGCTTAGATGGTTAATTCCTTTAGTAAATGTGAGCTACCAAATGTGTAAGCCTTGACCTCGAGTGAAAATTACGACGGAAGTGCTGAGATGTTTTCACATCGTCTTCCACCATATAGCTTCTTGGCAATCATTAAAATTCCCAAGCTTACAGCATGGATGCAGAGAGTACACTGAACTCACACAACTGTGACAGTATCGGAGTGGATAGTCACTAGTCTGAAGAAAGCTGCACCTCGGGTCGCGGTTTATCTTTAGAATAACTAATACTACAATCAGCCTTACCGGAAGCGAATATATGTGTTTCATAAAATTTAGGTTAGATTAGAAGAGTAAATTATTGAACCACGCATAGACCAGTTTTGGTTATTAGCGATTCTAGATGTAGTGTCGTTAGGTAAGCCAAGAGGAGAATTTTGAATGCCTGCGCTAATGCGGAGTTTAACACACGCTTTGGCTTCACGTATAATACCTCTTCCAGTATCTCACACCGTAGGAGCCCCAAATGCTTGAGCTTTGCGTCGCCATGCCAATGCGAAAGCACATGAGATGAGCCAATGTCTTGCTCTTAACATTGCAGTCTTCTCGAGCTATGCCGTGCGCCGCCTACAAACTTTGAAGATTCAGTATTCCGAACACTTTCCTATAATCCTTTGTATTGAGGGATAGTGGGAGTTTTGTATAATGTATGTGCTAATTAATGTCGATCTACCACTCGTGGCAATCTCGTGCACTATCTCTTTGCCTTCGATGCATTTGTGGCTTGGCTTCATTTATGAATTCGCTCTATTCTAGCGTCACTCTCCATTGCTGCTCTACTCACCAAGGCAATTCTGAAAGCTATTAGAATTATTTTACTCTTACGGCAGAAGTGTCCTGCAGAGATTTTGGAACGATTCTCTATAAAGCTTTTTAAAGCATTGAGTAAATTCCATTTTTTTTATTGAGGGACTTTTGGTTTATCATAGGCTGGGGGTGGAAACTATCTGCGGTAAGGTATGCCTCTCGGAAGAGGAGATTAGAATCCAATATGCACCATGTCTCGAAACTTCTTGTCAGAGAGAGTGCTATAACACTCCGCTTGAACTGTTATTATAGACCTTGTATGAGATTCTTTCCAATGAAAAGTAATTTGAAGTTCAAGCAACAAATGTCACCAGTCATTGAGTTTGATGGGTGCACAACTGATAGCAGCAAGAGCTACAAGGTCTGAGCAGGGACTTAAATCTGGTACCACGGGGATCAGTGAATCCTTGGAGTTCGATCCAATCTACTCGTTGGGTTTGGGCCTTTGGAGAAATTCGTGTTGGCTGCGGCAGGTAGAATTGAAAATTCAGTTCAGTGTGGAGTCGCACTGCGCCCGGCCGCCGCACCCACAGCACGACAGAGGTTTTAGGTCGGCATCGCACCCGATCAAGTTGGAAAAGCTGTCCGTTCCACCTGATCAATTGGAACATGGTTTTTGCAAGTATTATTTGTGGCGCTGGTCAATGTATTGTTTTGAAATGTGTGCTTTTAAGCACCGTACGGAAAGTCCGTCGTCGGCAAGTACTCACGTAAAAGCACAACGACTGTTTTATTTTATGATGATAGTATTCTACAGCATAATCTTTTCTCATAAAACTCAGTTTATCTAAACTTTCGACATTTGTGCCGATTACTACCGGTTCGATTACACCAATTAATTCCATTCGACTAAGCGCTTCCTAACCCAGTTTCCACAACCCAACAGCAAAACACCTACATTACATAAGACATACGAATGCTTAAAATGTCTGCTATTCAAGAATTTATTAATAAACCGCTCATAAAATTCTTTAACAATATAAAAATTTAATTAAAAATTTTCTAGTACACAGAGCGACGACGTTTAATAGCGACAAATGGCAAATTACAACGCACAATATTCAATTAATAACAACAATTCAACCGCATTACAACAAAAAACAACAACGAAAAACATAAATAATAACACAAAAACAACAAGAACAAAAGTGAATGCAACAAACCATTAAGCAACAACAAATCGATCGAGCTATTAGTGGTGCGAATGCAACAAGTTTTACGATCGTCATAACGAAATCACACGATCGCCGTGCTTTCAACAACTTCTTGCTATATGTTGTTGTAGCTTACTAAGGAAACCAGCAACAGGAGTTGCAGACAATTGCTGTCGCTGGTGAATGAATAGCGTCAAACAGACACACACACACACATACTCAGACGCTTATGCCGCACGTCAAAAGCCATTTGATCTTCAACGCTGACCGGTGATCGTTGATTGGTGATTTTTTTCTTGCGCGCCAGCTTTCAGCATACATTTTTATAGTCTATAATTATTTGAGTTACAGTTCTGGGACGTTGTAGCAGCAAGCTAGCGCGCACAAAGCAGAAGCAACGCCAGCAAAAACGGTAGCTGCAACAGCAAATAATAGTCCAGGCGACATTGTGCGCTTGCAATTGCTTGCTCTGCTTGTGAAACTCGGTGAACACTGCTGCTGGCGGGAGTTTTCCGCGTTCGCCGGCGCGCCGCATAACAATTGGTACTCGATTTTCCACGCGATTCATGGAAAGTCGTTGATTTTCCGCACTGCACACAGAGACACATACTCACAGCGATCTCCTAATACCTACTGGTGAGTCGGAGTGCGGATCACAAATGTAGAATTATCAGCGCAGCGCATGATCGTCAACGGATGATCCGTGAATAATGGCTTTAATGGCGGTAATTCATGCACATCATTCACAATTTGTCGGTTTAAGAAAGCAAATTTCAATGGTTTGATTATCGCTTTAATTGCATTCTTTGCATGCTACTTATGGCGGTTTATATTTGTGTGGACTAAATTTGATTTAGGTGTGCACAACGTTGAAGCTTGATTGAAAATTAGATTTGAAAGTGTGGATGATGGTGGGTAAGAGATGAATAGTAAGCTGTAAGTGCTGCGACTTAGATTGCGTATGCTGGGTCTTACAATTAGTTTACTAGCAGCTGATATTACGGTACTACTTTTGAGAACGAGGGAGGACAGTCTCAACATACGCGTCATATGTGTCTGTTTAGGGGCTTGCAATCCTCACATAATTTTTAGTCTCATATTTACACATGTAAGACCATATGCGAAGACAATGAAGCTCCTTTGTGTGAAAGACCAAAAAAAAAAAAAAAATAAATAAAAAACATGTTTTCTTTAGAGAATTGTCTCTCCTCCGGATTTGAGTTATGTATTATTTCTGTGTTCCCTATTACGCAGAAACCAATCTTGGGCCCCTCCTTTAAGTGGTTGAAGTACCAGCTGCAGTGCCTCCGCGACAACAGTTTGAATTGTTGATATTGAAAATTTTTATTATATTTTTTTTTTGTTTTTTTTTTCAACCCAAAAATTTTGCTGCGAGTTGGCAAAGCTGCCACTGCGGACTATTTACTGCAGCCAGTAGGAGCAACAACAGCGCAACAAATAAGATGCATTGCTATTGACATTTATGATGATTGAAGGAAAAAGACAACGTCGCTTCGTTTTTACTTATTTTCTTTGCTATATTCTTCTTATTTTTTCTCTAAAGGAATTTTACCAACAAGACCGTTTAAGCATTTGTAGGGTTCGTTATTGATGGTTGACAGCTTTGCGGTCTCTACTGTCGCATGATTCCCAATTGTATTGTTGCTCGGATTTCTATAGCAAATTGTTGTTTTTACTGCAGTAAACAATTGTACGAGAAAAACTGTTTACGCAGCATAAATGTCATTAAGTTGTAAGCTCTGGGGAATTTATAACTTTATTTTCGATAAAATATTATTTGTGTGTTGATTTAAATAATGAAGAATAACATTTGTTGATTCTGCAAATCAAATCAAAAATTGTGAGGTTAAATCTGTATGGAAGAGAGAACGAAACGGAAAAACATTATTTATGAACTTATGTATATTATTGAAGGATGGAGAGCTGCACCGTGTAGCTGTAAAGCATCATTGTGAACACTAAAAATTAGTGAAGGATACAAAGCGAATGAAGTGAAGCATGCTTGAGTGGAAACAAAGACGAATTTCTTTACTTAAAAGTAGCTCACGTCTCTTAGCTAAATCAGAAAGGTATGGAACATTGAAATATTGAAGAAATAACTATGTCAATACACTTCATCTCTTTCTAAAGCATACGAGTGGATCAGATACCAAGACTAATCATTCGTATCCGATTAGAAGTCAGTAAATAAGAGCTCGGAGAAGTCATATCTCTTGTAGTAACCAAATGTTCGACAGATCTTCGGATACTTCTCCATAAAAATGTATCGTTTTCGTTGATTCTCTTCAATTAAAAAGAGTTCGGTCTTGAAAAGAGGAGTATGTCAGAAATATGGTTAAAATATTGATTCTCTTCATCTGTCTTCGCCAAATGATCGACAGAGCTGTCAATGTTTTCTTATTTAATCATTTTCGCCGAATTTCTATATTCAAAAGCTATGTACCTTTGAAGGAAGCTTACTGTAAAAAAATATGAAGTTGGATGAATTCCAAGCGGATCACATACCGTGAATAATAAAACGAATCCTTTTAAAAGCCAGAAAATAGGAGCTCTCGCGATCTCATGTAATTACCAACAGTTAGAGGGGAAATATTAATACACCTGAGGACTGTTTGTTATTTGTTGGAAACTGGGATCTATTCTAGGTCCTGCATTGTTATACTGTGCGGAGTTCCACGACATCACGCTGACCGTTATACTATAATAACTATTAATATATAGACAATTTCACTTCTTGATTGGATTGACCTAAGATCGTACAAAAGTGTTCGAGAACTTTTTAAGAACCCTGAGGATGAAGAAAATATATGTTGATCTCTATTTGGCTAGAGTCAGATAGTCCAAACCAAACGGTTGTTCCGTACACAATGTAGTCTCAATAACAATACTTTGAAATTATTTGTTATTTTGGTTTATGAAATTGTTCTGTGAAGCTCTGACATAAATCAAAATAACCGAAGTACTTGTTAGATCCAGATCCTCATGTCGTTCTGGCATCCGAGACTCAGCAAATCATGAAAAAAGCTTCAGCTTTTCTTCTTGAGGCTTAATAAAACTTTGGAACTTCGGTAGTGTTCAGTGCACTAATAAACAGTTTTCTTGAAAGACAGCTTTAAGGATCTTCTGCGATATCAAGTTTGAGCTTTCTGAACCCAAAATTTTCGGGCTTGATATTCACATCGAAAGACTTTATCGGACTCTTTTAAGTACCCAAGCCTAAGTAGCTAAAAAAGCTGGAATGTTTCAGGCTTTATGAAATCTCTCGAGCATCGTCTCTCCCTCAAAACGTTCTCTTGAAGCACGACATACTTTTCTACTCTACAAAGTGCAAACCGTTAAACAAGTTTTCACACCGCCTTACGCAAATTTATATTGTGGTTCATTAAACTTCTGTTCGTAAAACTATAGGTACATACATATAATTAAGCTAGACTTCGTTAGATCCCCTCACACTACTAGCCAGACGACTTTTAGTCAAGCGGAAGTGACGCGATATATCGGCTACCGACAAGTGTCACTGTCACAAATTCTAATTGGTAGCAAACTGAAAGCCTCACAAAGCCCATGACAGAGATGAAGTGTAAAAGTGAAATAAATAAAATGGAGGAATAACCGAGAAGAGGCATGCTGAAGATTTCTACGGTTGCGCCTAAGTGTCATGTTCATAATTAAGTTATCGCACGGAATGCCACGATTAAGCAATACTTGTTGCAACACAATTGCAAGCAAAATAGCAATAGTAACAGCAACTTAAACACAGCAAATAAACCAAAAACAACAGCAAGTCTGTAGTCTTCGAGAACGAAAACGAGCCAACAAATGGCAGATACCAAAGCACATTAGCCATGCAGTGATGCCTCGGACAGAACGCGTCGGCTTAATGCATACGGCCACAGCTAGCGTTATGAATCCTGTGCCGTGCAGCGGCTCATACCGGTTGCGACGGTCTTACACGTCCACTGTCGGATTAATGAATGCATGCTGAACGCTGTGTTTTATGGTCAAACGCGCTTACATGCATATTCATATGGGAAGTACGTCATTTATGCCACATAAGGGGTGATCCAAAGTCAAATCCAGCGCTTTTATGAGAAATATAGAACTGCAAACAGTTTAACAGTTTTTACTACAACTACTGAAGAGTGTACATAACAGCATCAAGCGGATCAGATATCATGATCAATCCATCGAAACCGATTGGAAGACAGAAAGCAGGAGCTCGTGTGATCTCTTCAGACCTAGTCAACTAATTATCAATATAAACATATTTGCCAACAGTAAGAGAAAAGCCTCGGTCAATATCTAACAAAAGCTTTGGAGCCTATCTGACGAGGAAAAATAAAGTTTCCAATTAAGTTTTTTGTTATTTATAGGATATTTTGATCTATCACTGGCCCTTCATGGTGATACGCTGAATAGACTACAATTTTGTTTGAAAAATTGTTAGTGATGAGAATTGCTGGCTCATAAGTATTTACCAATAAAAGCAGGCGAACCTCGGTTGTTATCAAACAAAAGCTTTGGAGCCATTTCTATCGAGGAAAAATCAATATTTTAGTTTTCGTTATTAATCGTAAACTAGAAACAATGTATCACAGGTCTTGCATTTTGATAGAGTGCCGAGATTTACTTCATCACATTAGATGCCACTGTTTTTATTTTCTTCTAGATTCAACCCTTAATGCTACAAAATGGTTCCAAAATTTTAAGAGATCACTGAGGTCGAATTATAATATTTGGTCTGTTTTCGTCGGAAACTTGAATCTAGCCTAGATACTGCGTTGTAATACTGTACAGATATCTACTACACCACGATGGCCGCAACTGTCTATAGAAAATTTCACTTCTAGATTTTAAAAAAGTTCGCATGAAATGGTAAGAGAACTTTGTGAGATCACTAAAAAAGAACGAAATATATGTTGAACTCCTTTTTTTCAGTCAGATAGCCAAACCAAACCAACGGTTTCACGAACCATCCAACGTCACTAACAGAAAACTTTACAACTTAGAAGCCTCGAGGTCTTAAAACTTGGAGTCTTGAAGTTAGACTATAATTTTTCACTGTTAAGAAATGTCCAAGAAGTTCACATCATCTTATGTTCTTTATATTGGAACTGGACGAAGTAGGCCGATACGGTTTCACTCTTATCGCAAATCGACAGCTTTTGTTATCGATGAATTCAAATAAGATCGACGTCCTTTTCTTCCCGATCTAAGTTTCATAAGCCATTTATTAAGGTCTCAAGCATTAAACCAATGCTGACCGCGCTTGAAGGCTTCGAAGAAAGACACTCAGCTGAGAAAAATGAAGTAACCGTTTGAACCACCTTATCCAGTTATTTAGCTAGTAATTGTTCCCTTCTTCGCTTTTTGCACATTAATGCATTCTTCTGGCTTTCTTTGCTTGTATTATCTGACGGTTTTTTGGTTTCTTTCTTTGTAGTTGCATATAGAGTTTGTTGCTGGTTGAGATTTTTTACTTACATTGCAGTAACCGTAAATGTACATATGTATGTATGTACAWCGACATTCATGCAACATCGGCAGTTGACATATGTTGCTTATGTGCTTAACAACGTCGTTGTGCGACGAATTATAGTATTGTTGCTGCTGTTTTTGTTGCAATTGGACCGTGTTTTCGTGGAAAGTGAAGAGGTATGTAAGCATTGCTTGCAGTCTTTACCGGAATCAAGCGCTAATGAAAGGTTGTTTTGTTGCAACATATTGGCACTTATATATATTCTTGTGTGATTTCTCTAGGAAAATCTTAAGTTTTGTAAGAATTAATCCCACAAACACCGCAGTGGCAGTTAAATTTTGGAACTCTTTAATCAATGCTCTTTTAAGGACGATTTATGGGCTAACACTACAAAGAAAGACTTTAGTATATTAATCTTGGAACTTTTAAATCTATCCTCTATAGAGAATTATTTATGTGCTGATGCTATGTCTGAGCTTTGGCAGTCCTTAAGATTTCTGGTAAGCGGCTTACCATTTCTCATCGAACTTCTCTGTAGAAACCTTAGGCTTTGTGTGGCGTAATCAACGAAAGGTTATAATGGTTAATTTAATCTTGGAACCGTTTAATATTTAAGGAATAATTAATGGCCTGATGCTATGTTTGAACTTTAGTAGTCGATAAATCCTTGAGTCGAGTTAATCCTTGCTGGGTAAGCCATAATCACTTTCCTGTTCCATCACGCAAAACCTACAGTTCATCCTTGTTGGATAAGTGCTTCCTGAGCCTGCAGGGCCTTGTATAGAGCGCGACAAGAAGACGGTATTTGTCTCGGTGGAGGTTGATCATATCTCTACACCTTGTCAGGTTGTAGTAGTAGCTTGCCGTGGCGTATTCCTGTTGCCTGCTGGCAGTGCCGATCTCTCCCCACTCCCCCCTCCTTGCGAGCAACTTCTTTATGGTGTAGATCCTTACCACAATGCACGGCTCTGGCCCCATCATCCTGAAAGTCACCGTAGAACCGGCTAGTTCGTCGGCTAGCTTATTGCCGGCCCTGCCAAACTGATCGGCGGTTCAGCCCTCCTATACACTCCTCCACTAATAGCGATTTGATCGGTTTCAGTGACGCTTGGCTATCGTTGAGTATAGCGATACACTAGTAGCGATGGAGATTTCTGCTCACTGATTTATAGCAAATACTTCTGTTTGAAAGATGCTCGCGAAACGTCCCATTGGTATGGATAGTTTGGTATGGGATCTTCCGCTGGATACACTGGATAGTGCTGCCCCTCAGTAGTAGGTCAAGTATGGACTCCTTCTCCTTATTACCCAGAGTAACTCTAATCTTCTTTGTAAACTTTAAACTTTTCATAATATCGTCCCTTGGAAGAAGTGCCAGTGGTGTATCTACCCTAAAGCCTTCATTTGTTGAGACGGCATTATCTTCCCTTTGCCAAAACTTTCTAGCTGTCTTGAGCAGCATGGTATGTTTCGCTACCTCTTTGATCACTAGATGCCCTCCATCAAGTGTTAGGGACCTCAAGCTGGAAATAGATCATCGCTTTTTAAAAGGGGCGACGGTTGTTTTTTGTTTTTTAAAACAAGCTACTTGTCTTTTCAGATATCTACTGCCTACTACAAAGAAGTGTGATTAGCTCAATAAAAACCGAAGTGTTTCACAAAGTTCCAACAATTTAACGCACGCAAAGAAATATATATATGTTTAACCCACATACTAAAATTTTAATGATATTGCTTTCAGCGATGTGGTACATAAATGAATGGTACTCAGTACGCGTTTAACGTCCTTTGGCTTACTCTTCCACCTTCATTGCTCTGCTTTTTATGCCGCATATTATTTGTTCACACTGTGCACCTGAAAATGCCTTCAACTTTCGGCATCATTAACGTTTTTATTTAATAACCTTGCGTGTGACATTTATGTTGGCACTTTTTGGCTCCTCACACCCCTTTCATAGCCTTTCATTTCCTGCACATGTTTCACCCTCATGGCTGACTTTACCACATTTAAGTGCCACTGTTTACTGCCATTTATGCGGCACATTTAATTTACGTTTAAGTGCGAATTTTAAACATATAGTACATATTTACTTATATCTCTATACAAATGCAAACAATTAAATTTTCAGCTGATTATCACATATAAATATGTACTATATATAATATACAAATATAAAATTAAAGCAGCATGCGTATGCCATAAGTATAGTTGGTACTATGAGGTAAGTTCATGTGTGGAAAGAACGGAGTTTATGTTGCAGTGGTAGTTTGAGCGATCTGAGATCTTTTTACTTCCCTGAAGTTAAATACAACTCTGTGTTTGTCAACTGTCTTCTATATATATCATCATATCATTTACAATCTCATTTGCGACAGGACAGTTGGTGCGGATTTGGGAAATGGACAAGAACTTAGGAAAGAAGGGTGGTGTCATTTCTCATTTGCTCTGGATCCTAGTAGCGAACCATCTTTTGAAAGACACAGATCATCAAGCAAAAGTAAACATTTCTGAACAACGTTTACGATCTAGCCCAAAGATATGCAAATCCAAATAAAACTGCTCCGAATTGCAGCATGCTTTAGAGAGGTGTGTATTTACTTCTAATCCCTCTTTGTGCTCGCTGACTGTGGTCCCAAAACTAGTCAAGGAGTATATGATCTCATATGGATGCTATATGAATCAACAGAATCGTCGGAAAGCGTGCAAGGTTTGTAAGGCAGCCTTTCCTCAATCTCATCCGAATGGACGAAAGTCGGTTTTCCGACATCTTCTTGGAATCTGGCGTTGGATCTTTAGATTTTTAGTGAGTTCAGCAAGCGTTATTCAGCATCAGAATTTATACGACTCTGC